>NC_030386.2:2172345-2174845 GCF_001625215.2 Daucus carota subsp. sativus | reverse complement strand
GGAATATCGATGTCCCATAGTCCCTAATTCGTCTTGTGCATTTTATTTTGTGCAAGACCAACAATGAATCTAACATGGTCTTCCGCCTTTTCATTTCCTTTTGGTCTTGTAAGTGTCGGGAGTCCATGTGTTGAGGGAAATCTTGAATGCGGAACTGGTAATCGATTATGGACTTGGTCCATACTTTTCCGAGATATATGTCCGCTACGGAAGTCCGTTGCGCTTTGTGTTGAGTAATGGGTGCTAATGTATCTTTTGCTCATGCTTAGCCTTCGGCCTGAAGGAATGCTACCTGGTTGATCCTGCCAGTAGTCATATGCTTGTCTCAAAGATTAAGCCATGCATGTGTAAGTATGAACTAATTCAGACTGTGAAACTGCGAATGGCTCATTAAATCAGTTATAGTTTGTTTGATGGTATTTGCTACTCGGATAACCGTAGTAATTCTAGAGCTAATACGTGCAACAAACCCCGACTTCTGGAAGGGATGCATTTATTAGATAAAAGGTCGACGCGGGCTCTGCCCGTCGCTTCGATGATTCATGATAACTCGACGGATCGCACGGCCTTTGTGCCGGCGACACATCATTCAAATTTCTGCCCTATCAACTTTCGATGGTAGGATAGTGGCCTACTGTAAGACCCTTATGTTGCTAAGACGGATTTTAGCAAGGGGACGTTAAGTCACCCCGAGTCGACCCTGTGGATTGGCGTTGGGCTGGGCGCCAGGGTCAAAGCTTAAGGTAGCTGGGTTTATATTGGGGCAAGGTAGCAGATGGACATGTCGCCTTGTGTAGCCTTGGATTGGCTTGGAAGACCCTTGAGTGGTTTTGTGGGATTTGGACTTGGAGCGTTGGGGCGACTCCAAGGGCGGTCGCTGAGCTGGGCAGCGACCAGGCGCAGGTAGAGCGCAGGTAGGGCGCTACTGGGCGACGGCGCCTGAAGGGTGGCATTAACCCGGGCTGATGGATGCTTGGGGTAAATTGTTGGAAGCTAAGTGCTAGAGAGTTGGAGTCTTGGGCTTAGTAAATTGGGCAGGTTGCTCAGGCCAAGTGAGGGAGGCACTTGGGCCAAAATGGAGTTGCGTACATAGGCGCTTGGGCTGCGTCCTATGGGCGCCTGGACACTCTTGAGAAGTGTTTTGGTGGGCTAATCAGATGGACTTGAAGGCCCAAATTGGTGGGTAATGTGGGCTGGGTTATGTGGCTAAAAAGAGGGCTGAGTGGGGCAAAGGAAACTGCCAGGAACTGCTTGGAACTGCTTGGAACTGCTAGTAACTGCCACAACTGCTACATGGGCGCTGGAGCCTTGGGGCGCGCGGGAAACGCCTTGGGGGCGCCTGGAGTATATATAATATTTAGATAGGCATTCTAAATATTATGCACAGGGGGTGTATCATTATGCACAATAGGTGTATGAGTAGAATTACAAGTTCTAATGGATCTGCACTTGTAATATCTAGTATGCTAGGCAGTGGGAGTCTGTAAGTATACACTTTGTATTTATATGCTAGGCAGTTGGAAGTCTGTAAGCATATGTTGAGTTTGTAATCCTTTCATTGTTGGGGCAATAAAGGTTGGGCTTGTTTGGCCTGTATATTGTTGTGTGTTTACATTTGCATGGTAATCAAACACACTTACACACACTTGGGTTGTGTGGGGGAAAGGCTGACTGTTCTTGGGCAGGGCGCAGCGTGGGCGCAACAGGGGCGCAGCAGGGCGCTGGCGGGCGCTGGGTCAAGGGCAGGCCGCGCAGGGGAGAAAATTCAAGGGTGAGAACTTACCCCTGTGACAAATGGTATCAGAGCGAGGTTGGAAGTTTTTGGGATGGTTTTCGCTGGATAAGTTCATTAAGATCATGGGGACTCCGTGGGACAGTAGCGTCTATGGTGATGTTACTCGGTTTGAGAAGTTGAGTGTGTGGACTCTAACTTGACGCCGTTGGTGATGGAATACCAAGTCGTGAAGGATGACCGTGATGAGATGGAAAAAGCCATGCGGAATCAGATGGGAAATCAGATGGAATTGATTTTCCTGAGACGGGATGGTGTTAAAGTCCCGTTGGGTGGTGGCAACCCTAAATTTGAAAGGGTTTGGTGCATGGTGCACAATTGGGTAATTCTCCGGGTAGGAGGGGCGCTTTCAAAGTTTAATTGAAGGCAATTGAGTGGGAATTTGTTGGATACACAAAAGGCAGCGTTGTAAGGGCATGATCGTTGGATAGAAGGCAATGGTGGGCGTAGATATCGGCGATTGGTGCAAAGGCAGCGGGCAAGGGTATCTACATTGTCCTTGGGATAGGACGTGAATCTCTTAGAGTGGGTAACCGAGAGATTTGTGGGTGAGTACTTCATGTGTTGGGCAGCAATGTTAAGTCTCTAATGGAAGTGAGGCAGATTGATTGGTTGTTGGCAAGGTGAAGGAAGAAGTTTCGCGAGGTTCATATGTTTGGCAACCTCAAGTCAATGAGGGCATTGACTCAAGTGGTGTGGGAGGGTTTG
>NC_030386.2:2159845-2164845 GCF_001625215.2 Daucus carota subsp. sativus | reverse complement strand
CAAGCTTCGATTCGGTTATTCAAACGTCGAAAACGGATAAGCGGAACTCCAAAAAAGGGGGGTGTGGCTCCTCGAACACATTTGTTCAAACTGCTGGAAATGAGGAAAAAGCTCAAATGTCATATATAGGGAGGGGGTGGTTCCCCCTCACGGGTGGGGCGCCGCGCGCCCGCGCGCCTTCGTGGCGCCCGGGCAGCTCTTAGGGAACGTAGATAGAGCATGAATGCCCGAAAGTAGCCTTGGGTGAGGGGGTGATTCCCCACTTTCCGGGCAAAATCCGGGCACCACCCCCCACGACGGACAGCGGGCGCCATACAGGCGCCCTACGGGCGCCTTGGGGCGCCTCACTCGACGGGCAGTTTCCTCTTGATAAAACACACACGCGCGCGCGCGCGTGCGTGCGTGCGTTTGCGTCGGTGCGTCGGTGCGCGGGCGCCGGCGCCTTAGGCGCCTTTGGGCCGACGGGCGCCGGGCGCCGGGGCGCCGCTGCTCGGGGGCGCCCTGTGGGCGCCTTGGGGCGCCGATGCCTCGGGGCGCCTCCCTCGACGGGCAGTTTCCTCTTGATAAAACACACACACGCGCGCGCGTCCGTGCGTGCGTTTGCGTCGGTGCGCGGGTGCGCGCTAGGCGCCTTAGGCGCCTTAGGCGCCTTTGGGCCGACGGGCGACGGGCGTCGGGCGCCGGGGCGCCGCTGCTCGGGGGCGCCCTGTGGGCGCCTTGGGGCGCCGATGCCTCGGGGCGCCTCCCTCGACGGGCAGTTTCCTCTTGATAAAACACACACACGCGCGCGCGTCCGTGCGTGCGTTTGCGTCGGTGCGTCGGTGCGCGGGCGCCGGCGCCTTAGGCGCCTTTGGGCCGACGGGCGACGGGCGTCGGGCGTCGGGCGCCGCTGCTCGGGGGCGCCCTGTGGGCGCCTTGGGGCGCCGAGGCCTCGAGGGTGCTCGTTGGGGCTCTCAAAGGGCGCTCTTCAAGCACTTTGCTGCGCGCGCGCGCGCAGGGCGCTCGTTGGGCGCTCCTCGGGCGCGCGCGGGGCGCTCGTTGGGGCGCTCCTCAGGCGCGCGCGCGGGGCGCTTGTTGGGGCGCTCCTCGGGCGCTCGTCAGGCGCTTTCAGGCGCGCGCGCAGGGCGCTCGTTGGGGCGCTCGTCGAGCGCTCATCAGGCGCGCGCGGGGCGCTCGTTTTGGGCGCTCCTCGGGCGCTCTTCAGGCGCTCATTGGGCGCTTCGGGCTATCATCATGGAACTACATGGGCATTCTATGCTTCGCCAGTCCTGAGTTGGTGGCACAAGGTTATAACCCAAAAACATGGGCATTCATAACCGAATACGAAATGCTTGGTTACCACGACATGCGGGCCCATGGTCTTGGGATGATTCTCAGCATCTTGGGCACGTTTTTCCTTGTCGACGCTATTCTGCAGAGCTGACGCATGTTCGGCCGAGCCAAATAGTCTTTAAACCGAGTCGTGGGATTTCAAAACTTTTGAACTTATTACTAAGCACAAAAAGTTTTTCGGAGGGTAATGTCGGGTAGATTCAATCCCTACTTGCCTTGTCTAGCCTTACCGTCAGGCTCTCAGCCACGGGGTCCGGTGCACCGACGTATATTTTGGTTGTTCGAGTAAGTCGAAATGATCTTTACATCCATTTTTGGTTGTAAACATTTCACTAACTAGGAACTACCTCTTATGTCCCATAAGTAACAACAAAAATTATCATTAAACTATATAATATAATTATTTAATATTTAAAAATAAATAAGTTAATAAATTAAAATATTATACAAATAAGAAAATTAATTTTTAAGTTTGTAAATCATAATATCTTTTCTAAGAAATGATATTAAACAAGTGGTTACATTTTTTAAAGGTGCCATTCACTAATTAACTATTAATAATTATATAATTATAATTTTCAGGCTAATTTTCGACCAATTTTACAAGAAAAAATAAAAAAATATTAGATGAAAGTGAAAAAATCCGAAAAAATCACGAAAACTCATGTTAAGTATAAGCTTTCTTTTCCAAGTGAAATCATTCAAAAACATTGAGATTTGCTACCCCGAATCCCCTCTCCCAATAATTCAAAAAAAAAATTATAAAATACAAAATAAATATTAAAAAAATCTGAAAAAATCCGAAAAAAATAACTAAGAAACTAGATTTTTCAAGCTTCGATTCGGTTATTCAAACGTCCAAAACGGATAAGCGGAACTCCAAAAAAGGGGGGTGTGGCTCCTCGAACACATTTGTTCAAACTGCTGGAAATGAGGAAAAAGCTCAAATGTCATATATAGGGAGGGGGTTGTCGCCCCTCCCTGGGCAGTGGGGTTGGGCGCTCGGTAGCGCGCGCGGGGCGCTCGTTGGGCGCTCGATGGGGCGCTCTTCGGGCGCTCTTCGGGCGCTTCTCGGGCGCTTTGGGCTATCATCCTGGAACTATGCGGGCATTCTATGCTTGGCCAGTCCTGAGTTGGTGGCATAAGGTTATAACCCAAAAACTGCTCTCCTGGAGGCGGGCTGTCGACTCTGGAGTCCTTAGATGACACCAGTGCTCGGCGCCGTCTTGGTAGCTTTGAGTCTTTGATCTCATTGCTTGGGGAAAATTGACAGCGTTGGTGAGGATCCAGGTCACTTCACCGACGGGACCCTAGGGAACGGATTAGAAGGGAGGGGTTCTCCACCCTCCCTGTGGGCAGACGGTATTCGGGCGCCTCGGGCTCTCTTCGGGATCCTGGTTGAGCACTCCACTTGGATGCTTGGCCAGTCTTGAAGGGGGCATGTTCCAACTAAAAACTGCCCTCCCCCATGGCTGAGGAGCCCTTGGGCTCTTTTGCTTGTGGGGAACAACGTTGGTGTGATTAGGATCAGACGCACCAACGGTGACCTGGTAGGAGTGATCCGTTTGTTGGAGGGGTCGGGCTCCCTCCTCCAAAAACAACGTTGGTGTAAAATTGGCCATAGCACCAACGGAGACCGTCCCGGAGCGGCCAAGCGGGAGGGGAAACTTCCCCCCTCCCGCTGGGAAGATTTTTAAGAGACCAGATGGTAGTGTTCCCAAAGACATTCATGTGGGGTGCTTGGCGTAGACTTGATGGTATTTTGCCCAAAGACACTCCTATGGGGTGCTCGGCCTAGACCTGATGGTTCGTGCTAAGACATTCTGCGGGGTGCTCGGAATAGACCTGACGAGAACTTGAAATCTTCCCTCCCCCCTGGCGGGGCTGCCAACTCTGGTGTCCTCGGATGACGCCGGTGCTTGGCGCTGCTAGGGTCGCTGAGGAGTCCTCGGGCTCTTTGGCGTTTGGGAAAAACGTTGGCGTGAATAGGGTCAGACACGTCGACGTTGACCGTGAAGGAGAAGTGATCCATTCGTATGGAGGGGACCCCGGCTCCCCCCTCCCGAAAACAACGTTGGTGTAAATGGCCATAGCACCAACGGAGACCGTCCCGGAGCGGCCAAGCGGGAGGGGAAACTTCCCTCCTCCCGCTGGGAAGATTTTTAAGAGACCAGATGGTAGTGTTCCCAAAGACATTCATGTGGGGTGCTTGGCGTAGACTTGATGGTATTTTGCCCAAAGACACTCCTATGGGGTGCTCGGCCTAGACCTGATGGTTCGTGCTAGGACATTCTGCGGGGTGCTCGGAATAGACCTGATGAGAACTTGAAATCTTCCCTCCCCCCTGGCGGGGCTGCCAACTCTGGTGTCCTCGGATGACGCCGGTGCTTGGCGCTGCTAGGGTCGCTGAGGAGTCCTCGGGCTCTTTGGTGTTTGGGAAAAACGTTGGCGTGAATAGGGTCAGACACGTCGACGTTGACCGTGAAGGAGAAGTGATCCATTCGTATGGAGGGGACCCCGGCTCCCCCCTCCCGAAAACAACGTTGGTGTAAATGGCCATAGCACCAACGGAGACCGTCCCGGAGCGGCCAAGCGGGAGGGGAAACTTCCCCCCTCCCGCAGGGAAGATTTTAAGAGACCAGATGGTTGTGTTCCCAAAGATATTCATGTGGGGTGCCTGGCGTTGACTTGATGGTAATTTGCCCAAAGACACTCCTATGGGGTGCTCGGCCTAGACCTGATGGTTCGTGCTAGGACATTCTGCGGGGTGCTTGGAATAGACCGGATGAGAACTTGAAATCTTCCCTCCCCCCTGGCGGGGCTGCCAACTCTGGTGTCCTCGGATGACGCCGGTGCTTGGCGCTGCTAGGATCGCTGAGGAGTCCTCGGGCTCTTTGGCGTTTGGGAAAAACGTTGGCGTGAATAGGGTCAGACACGTCGACGTTGACCGTGAAGGAGAAGTGATCCATTCGTATGGAGGGGACCCCGGCTCCCCCTCCCGAAAACAACGTTGGTGTAAATGGCCATAGCACCAACGGAGACCGTCCCGGAGTGGCCAAATTCGCGCATAGCGGTTCACGTTGCTTACACTACTGTGGGTTGATTTCTTTTAGACCTTTGGGTTTTGAAGGGTTCAGCCTGTTGTATGTGGGTTTCGTGTTGTACGTGGAGCGCATGAGTTGTGATTTGTATTTCCCGGTTGGTTGGATCCCTGTCTCGGCAGCGACAATCGCTTGGTCTTACATGTTCATTAAGTCAGAGAGTTGTGAATGATGCCCTCAGATGAGATTGGTGCCCTGCGTAATATACCTATCGTGATGGAATATCGATGTCCCATAGTCCCTAATTCGTCTTGTGCATTTTATTTTGTGCAAGACCAACAATGAATCTAACATGGTCTTCCGCCTTTTCATTTCCTTTTGGTCTTGTAAGTGTCGGGAGTCCATGTGTTGAGGGAAATCTTGAATGCGGAACTGGTAATCGATTATGGACTTGGTCCATACTTTTCCGAGATATATGTCCGCTACGGAAGTCCGTTGCGCTTTGTGTTGAGTAATGGGTGCTAATGTATCTTTTGCTCATGCTTAGCCTTCGGCCTGAAGGAATGCTACCTGGTTGATCCTGCCAGTAGTCATATGCTTGTCTCAAAGATTAAGCCATGCATGTGT
>NC_030386.2:2144845-2149845 GCF_001625215.2 Daucus carota subsp. sativus | reverse complement strand
GGGCAGTTTCCTCTTGATAAAACACACACGCGCGCGCGCGCGTGCGTGCGTGCGTTTGCGTCGGTGCGTCGGTGCGCGGGCGCCGGCGCCTTAGGCGCCTTTGGGCCGACGGGCGCCGGGCGCCGGGGCGCCGCTGCTCGGGGGCGCCCTGTGGGCGCCTTGGGGCGCCGATGCCTCGGGGCGCCTCCCTCGACGGGCAGTTTCCTCTTGATAAAACACACACACGCGCGCGCGTCCGTGCGTGCGTTTGCGTCGGTGCGTCGGTGCGCGGGCGCCGGCGCCTTAGGCGCCTTTGGGCCGACGGGCGACGGGCGTCGGGCGCCGGGGCGCCGCTGCTCGGGGGCGCCCTGTGGGCGCCTTGGGGCGCCGATGCCTCGGGGCGCCTCCCTCGACGGGCAGTTTCCTCTTGATAAAACACACACACACGCGCGCGCGTACGTGCGTGCGTTTGCGTCGGTGCGTCGGTGCGCGGGCGCCGGCGCCTTAGGCGCCTTTGGGCCGACGGGCGACGGGCGTCGGGCGTCGGGCGCCGCTGCTCGGGGGCGCCCTGTGGGCGCCTTGGGGCGCCGAGGCCTCGAGGGTGCTCGTTGGGGCTCTCAAAGGGCGCTCTTCAAGCACTTTGCTGCGCGCGCGCGCGCAGGGCGCTCGTTGGGCGCTCCTCGGGCGCTCCTCGGGCGCGCGCGGGGCGCTCGTTGGGGCGCTCCTCAGGCGCGCGCGCGGGGCGCTTGTTGGGGCGCTCCTCGGGCGCTCGTCAGGCGCTTTCAGGCGCGCGCGCGGGGCGCTCGTTGGGGCGCTCGTCGAGCGCTCATCAGGCGCGCGCGGGGTGCTCGTTTTGGGCGCTCCTCGGGCGCTCTTCAGGCGCTCATTGGGCGCTTCGGGCTATCATCATGGAACTACATGGGCATTCTATGCTTCGCCAGTCCTGAGGTGGTGGCACAAGGTTATAACCCAAAAACATGGGCATTCATAACCGAATACGAAATGCTTGGTTACCACGACATGCGGGCCCATGGTCTTGGGATGATTCTCAGCATCTTGGGCACGTTTTTCCTTGTCGACGCTATTCTGCAGAGCTGACGCATGTTCGGCCGAGCCAAATAGTCTTTAAACCGAGTCGTGGGATTTCAAAACTTTTTGAACTTATTACTAAGTGATATGGCTCCGAAATTGGCCCTAAAAATTGTTGGGTTATTTTGAGCCCAGGTCTGATTAAAGGCCAGAATATAAGGCCCGGATTCTGGGTTTATCACCCAAAATTCGTGGCTAGCAGATTGAGGTTATAAAAAGCCCGTTGGGCATCCATGTTTGAGAAACGTGGGCTGCCCAAACTCAAGGCACGAGCCCTCAGCCCGGTCAGGGCCCAGAACTCGAATCCTAGTCCTACTAGGAGTCTGACTGACGAGTCCAGGACTCCGAGAGTCCTACGAGAACTCTGAGTTTTGTGGATAACTATCTAGAGTCCTAGATAACCTCCAGCAGCTCAAGATAAGGATCAAGGATCAGTCCTATCCTATCTCTGACTCAAATACCTATTTCTACTAGGATTCTAACACCAGGGATCCTACTTCTGATCAGTCTCTAACCCTGAGACATCTATATAAAGGGCTCTACCCCTCCAAAATAGAACTACGTTTTTTGACTTGATTCTTCACCCCGCTGAAGATACGTAGGCACCTCGTGAGGACCCGTCTGAGTTCCGACTCGCGAGATCAGTCAAAAAGCACGAAGCTCACCCCTCGATTTTTGATCCATAACATTTGGCGCCGTCTGTGGGAAGAAGACAACAACCATGGTGTCCACCAGATTACGCTCAGAAATTCATGCACCTTCAAACGGAGACAACACCGCAACCCAGGATCCACCCTTGTCTCAGGTCACCGCTGGAACCTCAAATCCCATCACCACCACACCACCAGTCACGTTGACCCTTGCTAGCAGTGGCACAACCACCGCTGCTCAAACCTCGATTCCTATGATTTTTGGCACGCTGCCCCCTATGACTAATGTTGTGGCCACAGCCACTGATCATGGGACTCATTACTCAACCGTTGTGACGACCACAAGAGGACCAACAGATGAGTATGTAGTTTATACGGACGACTCTTCTGAAGATTCGGAGAGGGACTATGATATTCCCGCACGAAGGAGGAGAGACGGAAACCAGAGCCGAGGCTCCCAGCACAACACCAGGCCGAATAACCCCGAGTCCCGTCGACCCACGGACCAGGAGTATGAAGCTAGGATTCGAGCTTATGAACAGGAGATAGCTCAATTGAAAAGAGACAGGGCGGCACAACAGGCCAGGCAGCCACCGCCCGAACCTCGACAAAGGACTGAAAACCCTCAGAACTCAGGTATGAATAGAATTCACTTGTTGGCTGCAGGTGATCCAGAGAACCCGATCCCCCCATTCACCGAGGAAATCATGGCAGCAAGGATTTCTCGAAAGTTCAAATTGCCCACTATTAAGGCATATGATGGAACGGGTGACCCCGCGAATCATGTACGAACCTTCATGAATGCATTGCTGTTGCAACCAGTCACGGAGGCCATCAAGTGTCGAGCCTTCCCCCAAACCTTGAGCGGGATGGCTCAGCACTGGTATAGTCGACTACCCCCTAACTCTATATCCTCGTTCGGAGATTTGAGCCGAGCTTTCATAGGCCAGTTTATTGGGAGTAAGACCCACGCTAAGAGTTCAGCCTCGTTGATGAACCTTCACCAAGGCAGGAACGAATCCCTTCGAGACTATATGAATAGGTTCACCAAGGAGGCGCTCAAAGTCCCGGATTTGGACCAAAAGGTAGCGATGATCGCCCTTCAACAAGGAACCACGGATGATAATTTCCGCCGCTCACTAGCCAAGAGGGCCCCTGACAACATGAATGAGCTCCAAGAGAGAGCCGGGAAGTATATTAAGGCGGAGGAAAGCATGAGAAAATCCCAGAATAACCAGGGACCAACCACGGACTCTAAGAAGCCTGGGAACGATACTGAATATGATGCTGATAACAAGTATTTGAAAAGGGAAGATGGTGAAAAGTCACCTACCAAGAAGCAATCAGGACCGAGGTTCACTGAGTATGCAAGGCTGAATGCCCCCAGGAGTCAGATTCTGATGGAAATTGAGAAAGAGGGAGGAGTTCGATGGCCGAAGCCAATTAGGACTGACCCCGAAAAAAGAAACAAGGACTTGTATTGCAGGTTTCATAAGGATACAGGACATAAGACCGATGATTGTCGGCAGTTGAAGGATGAGATTGAGTTTTTGATCCGGAAAGGCAAGTTGTCCAGGTATACTAAGGATGTAGATAGGAATCCCCATGACAATGATAGTCGCGATAGGGACAATGATGATCATGATAGGAGAACCGAGCCTCGAGGGCCCGTGATCAATATGATCTCTGGAGGACCGACTGCAGCAGGCTTGTCTAGTAACTCACGAAAAGCTTATGCTCGTGAAGTGATGTGTATCGTTGGAGAACCCCCGAAGAGGGCCAAGACCGAGATTGCGTTAACCTTTGATGATTCTGATCTAGAAGAGGTGAAGTTCCCCCATGACGACCCGTTGGTCATAACTCCCGTTATTGGAAACTCATCTATTAAGAGGGTTCTTGTTGATAATGGAGCTTCTGTAGACATCCTCTTCTATGATGCTTATCAAAAGATGGGGTATGCTGATTCACAGTTGACACCGTCCAACATGCCGATCTATGGTTTCAACGGAGTAGAATCCAAGATTGAAGGAATAATCCAAGTACCAGTAACCATGGGAGCAGAGCCACGACAGGCCACTTATATGTTGAATTTTATGGTCATTAAGGCCTCATCAACCTACAACGCTATCCTAGGAAGGACAGGGATGCATGCTTTTAAAGCCATAGCATCCACATATCACTTGAAAATCAAGTTCCCCACAAGAAACGGGGTAGGAGAAGAAAAAGGAGACCAGAAAATGGCCAGGAGTTGTTATGTTGCAGCCTTGAAACCCGGGGGAGTCGGGGGGCAGGTTCTATCAATTAAGGAATTGGTTCCCATCTCCTTGTTCCGAGGTAAACCAGAAAAGGTTATGGCGTTTGATCTTAAGAATGCAAGAGCCACGTATTGGCGCTTAGCTAATAAGATGTTTAAGCATCTAAATGAGAAGACCGTGGAGGTCTATGTCAATGATATGCTAGTGAAGAGCTTGAAGAAAGCTGATCACCTTGAGCGCCCGAGAGAGGCTTTCAGAGTCCTGAGGACAAATAAGATCGAAGTCTTGACTGACCAACCCCTTAGGATGATAATGCATAGCCCGAAGGCTAGTGGAAGATTGATTAAGTGGGCAGTAGAGCTTGAAAATTTCGACATTCGATACAAGCCACGGGTGGCAATCAAAGCTCAAGCTCTGGCTGACTTCCTAGTTAAATGCACCATTGACAACCAGGAAGTCGGGGGGCAGGAGAGTAGGGTAGAGGAACCCAAAGAAGAGGAGAAACTTAATGAGCTTTTTGACGAAGTTTCAAAAACAAATGGTGCAGGGCTTGTGCTCCAAACCCCTGATGGGTTCGTCATTGAGTTTTCTACAAAGCAAGATTTCCCGGCCACAAATAACGAGGCTGAATGTGAAGCCTTATTGGCGTGCCTTGGACTAGCTAGAACTCTGAGAATCAAGAACTTAAAAGTCTGTGGAGACTCAAGACTTGAAGTCTTTCAGTTAGCTTATGGAGCCAAAGCAGTGGTGTCACTAGTCGCGACTCGTACAACTTTCAGACCCTGGATGGAGCCAAGGTTCCAAGGAGTTGGCACGCCACCAACTTGAAGATTTATTATGTTTGATTGTCTTAGTAAGTAGATAACCATTGAATAAGGTCTGATAGACCATTGTCATTTAGTTTTAAACTTTGTTGATTTCAGTTATTTATCTCTTCTACTATAGTTTCAATAAAATTTCTCGAGGATTGTTCCCTATCTAATGTTTCAATGTTTTCCTTGAGTATTTGTTTATCTACATCGAATTA
>NC_030386.2:2132345-2134845 GCF_001625215.2 Daucus carota subsp. sativus | reverse complement strand
GGGCGCCCTGTGGGCGCCTTGGGGCGCCGATGCCTCGGGGCGCCTCCCTCGACGGGCAGTTTCCTCTTGATAAAACACACACACACGCGCGCGCGTACGTGCGTGCGTTTGCGTCGGTGCGTCGGTGCGTCGGTGCGCGGGCGCCGGCGCCTTAGGCGCCTTTGGGCCGACGGGCGACGGGCGTCGGGCGTCGGGCGCCGCTGCTCGGGGGCGCCCTGTGGGCGCCTTGGGGCGCCGAGGCCTCGAGGGTGCTCGTTGGGGCTCTCAAAGGGCGCTCTTCAAGCACTTTGCTGCGCGCGCGCGCGCAGGGCGCTCCTCGGGCGCTCCTCGGGCGCGCGCGGGGCGCTCGTTGGGGCGCTCCTCAGGCGCGCGCGCGGGGCGCTTGTTGGGGCGCTCCTTGGGCGCTCGTCAGGCGCTTTCAGGCGCGCGCGGGGGGCGCTCGTTGGGGCGCTCGTCGAGCGCTCATCAGGCGCGCGCGGGGCGCTCGTTTTGGGCGCTCCTCGGGCGCTCTTCAGGCGCTCATTGGGCGCTTCGGGCTATCATCATGGAACTACATGGGCATTCTATGCTTCGCCAGTCCTGAGTTGGTGGCACAAGGTTATAACCCAAAAACATGGGCATTCATAACCGAATACGAAATGCTTGGTTACCACGACATGCGGGCCCATGGTCTTGGGATGATTCTCAGCATCTTGGGCACGTTTTTCCTTGTCGACGCTATTCTGCAGAGCTGACGCATGTTCGGCCGAGCCAAATAGTCTTTAAACCGAGTCTCGATGGGGCGCTCTTCGGGCGCTCTTCGGGCGCTTCTCGGGCGCTTTGGGCTATCATCCTGGAACTATGCGGGCATTCTATGCTTGGCCAGTCCTGAGTTGGTGGCATAAGGTTATAACCCAAAAACTGCTCTCCTGGAGGCGGGCTGTCGACTCTGGAGTCCTTAGATGACACCAGTGCTCGGCGCCGTCTTGGTAGCTTTGAGTCTTTGATCTCATTGCTTGGGGAAAATTGACAGCGTTGGTGAGGATCCAGGTCACTTCACCGACAGGACCCTAGGGAACGGGTTAGAAGGGAGGGGTTCTCCACCCTCCCTGTGGGCAGACGGTATTCGGGCGCCTCGGGCTCTCTTCGGGATCCTGGTTGAGCACTCCACTTGGATGCTTGGCCAGTCTTGAAGGGGGCATGTTCCAACTAAAAACTGCCCTCCCCCATGGCTGAGGAGCCCTTGGGCTCTTTTGCTTGTGGGGAACAACGTTGGTGTGATTAGGATCAGACGCACCAACGGTGACCTGGTAGGAGTGATCCGTTTGTTGGAGGGGTCGGGCTCCCCCCTCCAAAAACAACGTTGGTGTAAAATTGGCCATAGCACCAACGGAGACCGTCCCGGAGCGGCCAAGCGGGAGGGGAAACTTCCCCCCTCCCGCTGGGAAGATTTTTAAGAGACCAGATGGTAGTGTTCCCAAAGACATTCATGTGGGGTGCTTGGCGTAGACTTGATGGTATTTTGCCCAAAGACACTCCTATGGGGTGCTCGGCCTAGACCTGATGGTTCGTGCTAAGACATTCTGCGGGGTGCTCGGAATAGACCTGACGAGAACTTGAAATCTTCCCTCCCCCCTGGCGGGGCTGCCAACTCTGGTGTCCTCGGATGACGCCGGTGCTTGACGCTGCTAGGGTCGCTGAGGAGTCCTCGGGCTCTTTGGCGTTTGGGAAAAACGTTGGCGTGAATAGGGTCAGACACGTCGACGTTGACCGTGAAGGAGAAGTGATCCATTCGTATGGAGGGGACCCCGGCTCCCCCCTCCCGAAAACAACGTTGGTGTAAATGGCCATAGCACCAACGGAGACCGTCCCGGAGCGGCCAAGCGGGAGGGGAAACTTCCCTCCTCCCGCTGGGAAGATTTTTAAGAGACCAGATGGTAGTGTTCCCAAAGACATTCATGTGGGGTGCTTGGCGTAGACTTGATGGTATTTTGCCCAAAGACACTCCTATGGGGTGCTCGGCCTAGACCTGATGGTTCGTGCTAGGACATTCTGCGGGGTGCTCGGAATAGACCTGATGAGAACTTGAAATCTTCCCTCCCCCCTGGCGGGGCTGCCAACTCTGGTGTCCTCGGATGACGCCGGTGCTTGGCGCTGCTAGGGTCGCTGAGGAGTCCTCGGGCTCTTTGGTGTTTGGGAAAAACGTTGGCGTGAATAGGGTCAGACACGTCGACGTTGACCGTGAAGGAGAAGTGATCCATTCATATGGAGGGGACCCCGGCTCCCCCCTCCCGAAAACAACGTTGGTGTAAATGGCCATAGCACCAACGGAGACCGTCCCGGAGCGGCCAAGCGGGAGGGGAAACTTCCCCCCTCCCGCAGGGAAGATTTTTAAGAGACCAGATGGTTGTGTTCCCAAAGATATTCATGTGGGGTGCCTGGCGTAGACTTGATGGTAATTTGCCCAAAGACACTCCTATGGGGTGCTCGGCCTAGACCTGATGGTTCGTGCTAGGACATT
>NC_030386.2:2124845-2127345 GCF_001625215.2 Daucus carota subsp. sativus | reverse complement strand
CTTGCTGCGCCTGGGGGTGCCATGGCTTTGCCTCCGTTGCCTCCTGCACTTGAAGAAGGGGAATTCACCCCGGCTAGCAAGGGTAAGAAGAAACAGAGGAGTAAGGTTCAACAAGCTTCCCCCAGCAAACGAGGTCTTGGTAATGGTGATAAAGGTTCAACTCTCCCAAAAAGGAGCCGTAGGTTGCAAGGTGATGCAACCAAGGCCTCTCAATGAATCTTGCCGCTTGGAATGTTAGGGGTTTGAACAAAAAACCCCACCAGGATGAAGTGGTCAACTTCATCAATTCGAATGGTTTATCTCTTTGTGGTTTCCTCGAAACTAAGGTAAAATCTCATAATAGTCTTTCTATTTCTAAAAGGATAAAGAAGGGTTGGAAGTGGATTTTTAATAATGATTATCATTATAATGGTAGAATTTGGGTTGGTTGGGACCCGAACTTTTGGGATATTGTTGTGGTCGATTGTAATGCCCAATGGATCACTTGCAAATGCACCTTTAAAGAGAAGAATGTCTCCTTCTTGTCTTCGTTTGTTTATGCCTATAATAATGCTTGTGATCGAATTCCACTTTGGAATTATTTGCTCTCTGCAAGTTCTACTATTTTGCCTTGGATTGTACTGGGCGACTTTAATTGCATTGTGGATTTGCTTGAAGTTGATGGGGGTCGTGAGCATTGGACCCCTGAAATGGAGACTTTTAGGGAGTGTTTATTGGACTCGCGTCTTAGCACTCTCTCTACTGTTGGGCACAGGTTCACTTGGTGCAACAACAGGGGTGATACTCGGGTTTATAAAAGATTGGATCGTGCCCTCGTTAACTCTTCTTGGCTCCTTACCCACCCGAACTCTCAATGCCATGTTCTAAATCGTGGAATTATGGACCACTGCCCTCTCAAGATTCATGCCCCCATGGAAATTGACAAAGTGCACAAGAATTTCCAATTCTTTAATTATATGTTTCAGCTAGATGGGTTTAAGGATGCGGTGTTGACTGCTTGGTCTCAACCTCTGTTTGGTGACCCTTTGGCGGTTCTTGGTCGAAAGCTTAAGCTTGTTAAGCAAAATCTAGTCAAGTTGAACAAAATTCATGGTGATGTTCGTGAAAAAACGGTGAATGCTCGAGCTACCCTGGCTGCTATACAGGATGCTCTTCTTATCTCACCTCGGGATCCGGTTCTTTTGCGTGATGAGCTCCAGGGGGGGGAGGCCCTTCTTAAAGCCCTCAATCACGAAGAGGTTTTTTATAAACAAAAGTCCAGAGTTTCTTGGTTGTCTCTTGGTGATAACAATAACAGCTTCTTCTTCAATCAAACAAAGCAAAATTGGAACCACAACAAAATCCTGGCCATCAAAGATGCCAATGGTCAGACTGTTTTGGGGCACAAATTGGTGGCTTCTGTTGCTGTTGACTTCTTTAAGAATTCTCTTGGCTCCCCCCCTGATTCTCAGCCTATTGTGTTGGATGTTGATTGTGGCAGAATCTCGGACCAGGCTCACCCCATATTGCTTGCCCCGGTTGATGATGTTTTAGTCTTCAATACTCTTAAAGGTATGAAGAGAAATAAGGCTCCTGGCCCTGAGGGTTTTAATGTCGAATTCTACTTGCATTGTTGGGAGATTGTTGGCCCCCTGTTTTGTGCTGCTGTGAGGGATTTCTTTGTGCATTCTATGTTGACTAGAGGGGCCAACTCCACCTTAATTGCCCTGATTCCTAAGCACACGGCTGCTGATTCTATGAAAGACTTCAGGCCTATCTCTCTTTGTACCATGGTCTACAAATGTATCTCTAAGATCTTGGCTTCTAGGCTCAAAAAGATTCTTCCCAATCTTATTGATCATGCTCAATCGGCTTTCATTCCGGGAAGACAAATTTCTGATAACATCTTGCTTGCTCAAGAGCTCTTTAGGGGGTATTCACGTGACACGGGCACCCCTAAATGTGCTTTGAAAATTGACCTCCACAAGGCTTTTGATTCCATTCGATGGGACTTTCTCTTTGCTGCTTTGGATCATATGAATTTTCCTCCTCAATTTGTGGGCTGGGTTCGAGAATGTGTCACTACTGCCATGTACTCGGTCAAGGTAAATGGTTCCTCTTGTGGCTACTTTAAAGGAGCAAAGGGCATCCGTCAAGGGGACCCTTTGTCTCCTTATTTATTTTCGATTGCCATGCATGTTTTTTCATGTATTCTCAACAACCCCCCCCCCTGATTTTAAGTTTCATTGGAGATGTAAGGAGCTGAGTTTGACCCATCTCCTTTTCGCGGATGATGTCTTGCTTTTCTCTAGAGGGGACTCTCCCTCTATCACCCATCTAATGGATAGTCTTGTTAAATTTGGTGATTTGAGTGGTCTCAATGCTAGCCTCCTTAAGAGTTCAAGCTTCTTTTGCAACTGCCCCCCTGATTTAATCTCTTGGTTTGATAATGCTTACTCTATGCCCAGGGGGCAGCTGCCGGTTAAATTCCTTGGGGTGCCCTTGATCTCTTCGAAGCTCA
>NC_030386.2:2114845-2117345 GCF_001625215.2 Daucus carota subsp. sativus | reverse complement strand
CGCGCGTACGTGCGTGCGTTTGCGTCGGTGCGTCGGTGCGCGGGCGCCGGCGCCTTAGGCGCCTTTGGGCCGACGGGCGACGGGCGTCGGGCGCCGGGGCGCCGCTGCTCGGGGGCGCCCTGTGGGCGCCTTGGGGCGCCGATGCCTCGGGGCGCCTCCCTCGACGGGCAGTTTCCTCTTGATAAAACACACACACGCGCGCGCGCGTACGTGCGTGCGTTTGCGTCGGTGCGTCGGTGCGCGGGCGCCGGCGCCTTAGGCGCCTTAGGGCCGACGGGCGTCGGGCGCCGGGGCGCCGCTGCTCGGGGGCGCCCTGTGGGCGCCTTGGGGCGCCGATGCCTCAGGGCGCCTCCCTCGACGGGCAGTTTCCTCTTGATAAAACACACACACGCGCGCGCGCGCGTACGTGCGTGCGTTTGCGTCGGTGCGCGGGCGCCGGCGCCTTAGGCGCCTTTGGGCCGACGGGCGTCGGGCGTCGGGCGCCGCTGCTCGGGGGCGCCCTGTGGGCGCCTTGGGGCGCCGAGGCCTCGAGGGTGCTCGTTGGGGCTCTCAAAGGGCGCTCTTCAAGCACTTTGCTGCGCGCGCGCGCGCAGGGCGCTCGTTGGGCGCTCCCCGGGCGCGCGCGGGGCGCTCGTTGGGGCGCTCCTCAGGCGCGCGCGCGGGGCGCTTGTTGGGGCGCTCCTCGGGCGCTCGTCAGGCGCTTTCAGGCGCGCGCGCGGGGCGCTCGTTGGGGCGCTCGTCGAGCGCTCATCAGGCGCGCGCGGGGCGCTCGTTTTGGGCGCTCCTCGGGCGCTCATTGGGCGCTTCGGGCTATCATCATGGAACTACATGGGCATTCTATGCTTCGCCAGTCCTGAGTTGGTGGCACAAGGTTATAACCCAAAAACATGGGCATTCATAACCGAATACGAAATGCTTGGTTACCACGACATGCGGGCCCATGGTCTTGGGATGATTCTCAGCATCTTGGGCACGTTTTTCCTTGTCGACGCTATTCTGCAGAGCTGACGCATGTTCGGCCGAGCCAAATAGTCTTTAAACCGAGTCGTGGGATTTCAAAACTTTTTGAACTTATTACTAAGCACAAAAAGTTTTTCGGAGGGTAATGTCGGGTAGATTCAATCCCTACTTGCCTTGTCTAGCCTTACCGTCAGGCTCTCAGCCACGGGGTCCGGTGCACCGACGTATATTTTGGTTGTTCGAGTAAGTCGAAATGATCTTTACATCCGCTTTTGGTTGTAAACATTTCACTAACTAGGAACTACCTCTTATTTCCCATAAGTAACAACAAAAATTATCATTAAACTATATAATATAATTATTTAATATTTAAAAATAAATAAGTTAATAAATTAAAATATTATACAAATAAGAAAATTAATTTTTAAGTTTGTAAATCATAATATCTTTTCTAAGAAATGATATTAAACAAGTGGTTACATTTTTTAAAGGTGCCATTCACTAATTAACTATTAATAATTATATAATTATAATTTTCAGGCTAATTTTCGACCAATTTTACAAGAAAAAATAAAAAAAATATTAGATGAAAGTGAAAAAATCCGAAAAAATCACGAAAACTCATGTTAAGTATAAGCTTTCTTTTCCAAGTGAAATCATTCAAAAACATTGAGATTTGCTACCCCGAATCCCCTCTCCCAATAATTCAAAAAAAAAGATTTATAAAATACAAAATAAATATTAAAAAAATCTGAAAAAATCCGAAAAAAATAACTAAGAAACTAGATTTTTCAAGCTTCGATTCGGTTATTCAAACGTCCAAAACGGATAAGCGGAACTCCAAAAAAGGGGGGTGTGGCTCCTCGAACACATTTGTTCAAACTGCTGGAAATGAGGAAAAAGCTCAAATGTCATATATAGGGAGGGGGTTGTCGCCCCTCCCTGGGCAGTGGGGTTGGGCGCTCGGTAGCGCGCGCGGGGCGCTCGTTGGGCGCTCGATGGGGCGCTCTTCGGGCGCTCTTCGGGCGCTTCTCGGGCGCTTTGGGCTATCATCCTGGAACTATGCGGGCATTCTATGCTTGGCCAGTCCTGAGTTGGTGGCATAAGGTTATAACCCAAAAACTGCTCTCCTGGAGGCGGGCTGTCGACTCTGGAGTCCTTAGATGACACCAGTGCTCGGCGCCGTCTTGGTAGCTTTGAGTCTTTGATCTCATTGCTTGGGGAAAATTGACAGCGTTGGTGAGGATCCAGGTCACTTCACCAACGGGACCCTAGGGAACGGATTAGAAGGGAGGGGTTCTCCACCCTCCCTGTGGGCAGACGGTATTCGGGCGCCTCGGGCTCTCTTCGGGATCCTGGTTGAGCACTCCACTTGGATGCTTGGCCAGTCTTGAAGGGGCATGTTCCAACTAAAAACTGCCCTCCCCCATGGCTGAGGAGCCCTTGGGCTCTTTTGCTTGTGGGGAACAACGTTGGTGTGATTAGGATCAGACGCACCAACGGTGACCTGGTAGGAGTGATCCGTTTGTTGGAGGGGTCG
>NC_030386.2:2097345-2099845 GCF_001625215.2 Daucus carota subsp. sativus | reverse complement strand
TGACGTGGAAATGATTCAACATATGGCAGACATCATAACTGACTTGGCTCGTGATATGGCTTACACTCAAGTCGAGCACATCACTCCGGACTCTGTTCCTGTTCAGACTCCAGTGCCCGAAAATGCTCCTGTTGCGCCCGAGGGCATCCTGGAGAGCGTTCCTCTTGATGCTGCTTTTGCTGATCAAGAACAGATAAATTCCCCAAACAGATTTCAGGCTCTAGCTGATGTTGATGATGATGTGATGATAGATAACACTGGAATCCAAAATTCCTATGCTCATGGTCCCAATGTTGTGGTTTTTGGACTTGCTGCGCCTGGGGGTGCCATGGCTTTGCCTCCGTTGCCTCCTGCACTTGAAGAAGGGGAATTCACCCCGGCTAGCAAGGGTAAGAAGAAACAGAGGAGTAAGGTTCAACAAGCTTCCCCCAGCAAACGAGGTCTTGGTAATGGTGATAAAGGTTCAACTCTCCCAAAAAGGAGCCGTAGGTTGCAAGGTGATGCAACCAAGGCCTCTCAATGAATCTTGCCGCTTGGAATGTTAGGGGTTTGAACAAAAAACCCCACCAGGATGAAGTGGTCAACTTCATCAATTCGAATGGTTTATCTCTTTGTGGTTTCCTCGAAACTAAGGTAAAATCTCATAATAGTCTTTCTATTTCTAAAAGGATAAAGAAGGGTTGGAAGTGGATTTTTAATAATGATTATCATTATAATGGTAGAATTTGGGTTGGTTGGGACCCGAACTTTTGGGATATTGTTGTGGTCGATTGTAATGCCCAATGGATCACTTGCAAATGCACCTTTAAAGAGAAGAATGTCTCCTTCTTGTCTTCGTTTGTTTATGCCTATAATAATGCTTGTGATCGAATTCCACTTTGGAATTATTTTCTCTCTGCAAGTTCTACTATTTTGCCTTGGATTGTACTGGGCGACTTTAATTGTATTGTGGATTTGCTTGAAGTTGATGGGGGTCGTGAGCATTGGACCCCTGAAATGGAGACTTTTAGGGAGTGTTTATTGGACTCGCGTCTTAGCACTCTCTCTACTGTTGGGCACAGGTTCACTTGGTGCAACAACAGGGGTGATACTCGGGTTTATAAAAGATTGGATCGTGCCCTCGTTAACTCTTCTTGGCTCCTTACCCACCCGAACTCTCAATGCCATGTTCTAAATCGTGGAATTATGGACCACTGCCCTCTCAAGATTCATGCCCCCATGGAAATTGACAAAGTGCACAAGAATTTCCAATTCTTTAATTATATGTTTCAGCTAGATGGGTTTAAGGATGCGGTGTTGACTGCTTGGTCTCAACCTCTGTTTGGTGACCCTTTGGCGGTTCTTGGTCGAAAGCTTAAGCTTGTTAAGCAAAATCTAGTCAAGTTGAACAAAATTCATGGTGATGTTCGTGAAAAAACGGTGAATGCTCGAGCTACCCTGGCTGCTATACAGGATGCCCTTCTTATCTCACCTCGGGATCCGGTTCTTTTGCGTGATGAGCTCCAGGGGGGGGGGAGGCCCTTCTTAAAGCCCTCAATCACGAAGAGGTGTTTTATAAACAAAAGTCCAGAGTTTCTTGGTTGTCTCTTGGTGATAACAATAACAGCTTCTTCTTCAATCAAACAAAGCAAAATTGGAACCACAACAAAATCCTGGCCATCAAAGATGCCAATGGTCAGACTGTTTTGGGGCACAAATTGGTGGCTTCAGTTGCTGTTGACTTCTTTAAGAATTCTCTTGGCTCCCCCCCTGATTCTCAGCCTATTGTGTTGGATGTTGATTGTGGCAGAATCTCGGACCAGGCTCACCCCATATTGCTTGCCCCGGTTGATGATGTTTTAGTCTTCAATACTCTTAAAGGTATGAAGAGAAATAAGGCTCCTGGCCCTGAGGGTTTTAATGTCGAATTCTACTTGCATTGTTGGGAGATTGTTGGCCCCCTGTTTTGTGCTTTGTGCATTCTATGTTGACTAGAGGGGCCAACTCCACCTTAATTGCCCTGATTCCTAAGCACACGGCTGCTGATTCTATGAAAGACTTCAGGCCTATCTCTCTTTGTACCATGGTCTACAAATGTATCTCTAAGATCTTGGCTTCTAGGCTCAAAAAGATTCTTCCCAATCTTATTGATCATGCTCAATCGGCTTTCATTCCGGGAAGACAAATTTCTGACAACATCTTGCTTGCTCAAGAGCTCTTTAGGGGGTATTCACGTGACACGGGCACCCCTAAATGTGCTTTGAAAATTGACCTCCACAAGGCTTTTGATTCCATTCGATGGGACTTTCTCTTTGCTGCTTTGGATCATATTAATTTTCCTCCTCAATTTGTGGGCTGGGTTCGAGAATGTGTCACTACTGCCATGTACTCGGTCAAGGTAAATGGTTCCTCTTGTGGCTACTTTAAAGGAGCAAAGGGCATCCGTCAAGGGGACCCTTTGTCTCCTTATTTATTTTCGATTGCCATGCATGTTTTTTCATGTATTCTCAACAACCCCCCC
>NC_030386.2:2084845-2087345 GCF_001625215.2 Daucus carota subsp. sativus | reverse complement strand
ATAAATATTAAAAAAATCTGAAAAAATCCGAAAAAAATAACTAAGAAACTAGATTTTTCAAGCTTCGATTCGGTTATTCAAACGTCCAAAACGGATAAGCGGAACTCCAAAAAGGGGGGTGTGGCTCCTCGAACACATTTGTTCAAACTGCTGGAAATGAGGAAAAAGCTCAAATGTCATATATAGGGAGGGGTTGTCGCCCCTCCCTGGGCAGTGGGGTTGGGCGCTCGGTAGCGCGCGCGGGGCGCTCGTTGGGCGCTCGATGGGGCGCTCTTCGGGCGCTCTTCGGGCGCTTCTCGGGCGCTTTGGGCTATCATCCTGGAACTATGCGGGCATTCTATGCTTGGCCAGTCCTGAGTTGGTGGCATAAGGTTATAACCCAAAAACTGCTCTCCTGGAGGCGGGCTGTCGACTCTGGAGTCCTTAGATGACACCAGTGCTCGGCGCCGTCTTGGTAGCTTTGAGTCTTTGATCTCATTGCTTGGGGAAAATTGACAGCGTTGGTGAGGATCCAGGTCACTTCACCAACGGGACCCTAGGGAACGGATTAGAAGGGAGGGGTTCTCCACCCTCCCTGTGGGCAGACGGTATTCGGGCGCCTCGGGCTCTCTTCGGGATCCTGGTTGAGCACTCCACTTGGATGCTTGGCCAGTCTTGAAGGGGGCATGTTCCAACTAAAAACTGCCCTCCCCCATGGCTGAGGAGCCCTTGGGCTCTTTTGCATGTGGGGAACAACGTTGGTGTGATTAGGATCAGACGCACCAACGGTGACCTGGTAGGAGTGATCCGTTTGTTGGAGGGGTCGGGCTCCCCCCTCCAAAAACAACGTTGGTGTAAAATTGGCCATAGCACCAACGGAGACCGTCCCGGAGCGGCCAAGCGGGAGGGGAAACTTCCCCCTCCCGCTGGGAAGATTTTTAAGGGACCAGATGGTTGTGTTCCCAAAGACATTCATGTGGGGTGCTTGGCGTAGACTTGATGGTATTTTGCCCAAAGACACTCCTATGGGGTGCTCGGCCTAGACCTGATGGTTCGTGCTAAGGACATTCTGCGGGGTGCTCGGAATAGACCTGAAGAGAACTTGAAATCTTCCCTCCCCCCTGGCGGGGCTGCCAACTCTGGTGTCCTCGGATGATGCCGGTGCTTGGCGCTGCTAGGGTCGCTGAGGAGTCCTCGGGCTCTTTGGCGTTTGGGAAAAACGTTGGCGTGAATAGGGTCAGACACGTCGACGTTGACCGTGAAGGAGAAGTGATCCATTCGTATGGAGGGGTCGGGCTCCCCCCTCCCGAAAACAACGTTGGTGTAAATGGCCATAGCACCAACGGAGACCGTCCCGGAGCGGCCAAGTGGGAGGGGAAACTTCCCCCCTCCCGCTGGGAAGATTTTTAAGAGACCTGATGGTTGTGTTCCCAAAGATATTCATGTGGGTGCCTTGGCGTAGACTTGATGGATTTGCCCAAAGACACTCCTATGGGGTGCTCGGCCTAGACCTGATGGTTCGTGCTTGGACATTCTGCGGGGTGCTGGCATAGACCTGATGAGAACTTGAAATCTTCCCTCCCCCCTGGCGGGGCTGCCAACTCTGTGTCCTCGATGACGCCGGTGCTGGCGCTGCTAGGGTCGCTGAGGAGTCCTCGGGCTCTTTGGCGTTTGGGAAAAACGTTGGCGTGAATAGGGTCAGACACGTTGACGTTGACCGTGAAGGAGAAGTGATCCATTCGTATGGAGGGGACCCCGGCTCCCCCCTCCCGAAAACAACGTTGGTGTAAATGGCCATAGCACCAACGGAGACCGTCCCGGAGCGGCCAAGTGGGAGGGGAAACTTCCACCCCTCCCGCTGGGAAGATTTTAAGAGACCTGATGGTTGTGTTCCCAAAGATATTCATGTGGGGTGCCTGGCGTAGACTTGATGGTATTTGCCCAAAGACACTCCTATGGGTGCTCGGCCTAGACCTGATGGTTCGTGCTTGGACATTCTGCGGGGTGCTTGGAATAGACCTGATGAGAACTTGAAATCTTCCTCCCCCCTGGCGGGGCTGCCAACTCTGGTGTCCTCGGATGACGCGGTGCTTGGCGCTGGCTAGGGTCGCTGAGGAGTCCTCGGGCTCTTTGGCGTTGGGAAAAACGTTGGCGTGAATAGGGTCAGACACGTTGACGTGACCGTGAAGGAGAGTGATCCATTCGTATGGAGGGGACCCCGGCTCCCCCTCCCGAAAACAACGTTGGTGTAAATGGCCATAGCACCAACGGAGATCGTCCCGGAGTGGCCAAATTCGCGCATAGCGGTTCACGTTGCTTACACTACTGTGGGTTGATTTCTTTTAGACCTTTGGGTTTTGAAGGTTCAGCCTGATGTATGTGGGTTTCGTGTTGTACGTGGAGCGCATGAGTTGTGATTTGTATTTCCCGGTTGGTTGGATCCCTGTCTCGGCAAGCGACAATCGCTGGTCTTACATGTTCATTAAGTCAGAGAGTTGTGAAAGATGCCCTCAGATGAGAT
>NC_030386.2:2060029-2062529 GCF_001625215.2 Daucus carota subsp. sativus | reverse complement strand
GTTGGTTTGTTGGAAACTAAAGTAAAGGCTAGGAACTTATCCAAAGTTACTGGTAGATTGAAGAAAAACTGGTCTTGGTTTGCCAATCATGGTGACCACTACAATGGCAGAATTTTGTTGGGATGGGACGCCACTATTTGGGATGTTATCGTGGTATCCTCCTCTCCCCAATTTATTACTTGTAATGTTACCTTTAAACCTGCTAATGTTAATGTTTATGTTAGCTTTATTTATGCATATAATGATGGCTGTGACCGTGTTGCCTTGTGGGATTATTTATCTTCTTTTGATTTGGATGTGCCTTGGTGTGTTTGTGGAGATTTTAACACGGTCTTGAGCATTCATGAAATTTGTGGGGGTCGCGAACATTGGACCCCTGAAATGCAACAGTTTAAAGACTGTGTTTGTGATGCTGGCTTGTCTGAGCTTCGTACGACTGGGGAATTGTTTTCTTGGACTAACAGGCGCCCTTTTGATCCAGTTCTTAAACGATTGGATAGGGTGCTTGTTAATAAACAGTGGATCACTTCTTTTGCTTCAAGCCAGGCTTTTGTGAAGACTCGTGGAATAATGGATCATTCTCCCATTATTGTAAACGTAACTGCCAATTCTGAAAAGATCACTAAAGGGTTCCAATTCTTTAATTTCATGATTGGACTAGAAGGCTTTCGGGATGCCGTGACCACGGCCTGGGGGGAGCCATTATATGGGGACCCTATGGCGGTGTTTTGGCGAAAACTGAAAGGGGTTCGTGGCAAATTGGTTGAGCTTAACAGGAAGCATGGCAATGTTAAGACTATTGTGATTCAACGTCGTGAGGAGCTCAACTGTTTACAGTCTGCCCTCGCTCTCGACAACAGGAATTCTACTTTGATTGAGAAAGAATCTAAGGCCATTCTTGCCCTTGAAAAAGCTCTTGAAGATGAGGAGAGTCTCTTACAGCAAAAGGCTCGTTGTAGTTGGCTCAAACTTGGGGATGGAAACAATAGTTTCTTCTACAACCAAACTCGAGCTAATTGGAACTCTAACAAAGTTCTTTCCTTGGTTGATAGTTCTGGTCACCTGGTAAGGGGTCACACGGCTGTCTCTAATGCGGCTGTGGAATTTTTTAACGAAACCTTGGGTGCTAGTGGAAACCAGACGGAGTTTGATTGGAACTCTGTCTCCATGCCCCAACTGGATTCTTCTCTCGTAGATGACCTATTAAAGCCAATTTCGGATGATCAAATTCTCTCGGTTCTGAAGGGTTTGAAGCCAAACAAGGCGCCTGGGCCGGACGGGTTCAATAGAGAATTCTTTCTTGCCACTTGGGATATTCTTGGAAATGACTTCTGCTCTGCTGTAAAGGAGTTTTTTCGAACTTCACAGCTCCACAAAGGTATAAACTCAACCCTTATTGCATTGATCCCTAAGTCAAGAACCCCCTCCACTATGCGGGACTTCAGGCCTATCTCTTTATGCACAACCATGTATAAATGCATCTCTAAAATCTTGGCCTCTCGGTTGAAATCTGTGATGCCTAGTATAATTGATAGAGCTCAATCTGCTTTTGTCCCTGGGAGACAAATTTCAGATAATATTCTGCTTGCTCAAGAATTGTTTAGAGGTTACGGTAGGGAAACTGGCCTCCCAAAGTGCGCCTTTAAACTTGACCTCAACAAAGCTTTTGATTCTCTCGATTGGAACTTTCTCTTGCAAGCTCTTAAGCACATGAATTTTCCTCCAGTTTTCATTGGTTGGATAAAGGGTTGTATTTGCTCTACCCATTTTTCTGTAAAGTTGAATGGGGCGTCGAATGGGTATTTCAAGGGTGCTAAAGGTCTGCGACAGGGTGACCCTATGTCGCCTTATCTCTTTTCTCTTGCTATGAATGTTCTTTCGACCATCCTTAACAAAGTCCCTAATGATTTCATGTACCATTGGAAGTGCAAGGAGCTCAAGCTAACACACTTGTTTTTTGCTGATGATGTGTTGATTTTTTCAAGAGGGGATAGAGACTCTATTCTACATGTTATGGATTCTATGCGACTCTTTGCTGGGGTGAGTGGCCTCTCTGCCAATTACTCCAAGAGTCATTGCTTTTTCAATAATTGTGATAGAGATTTGGTCCATTGGTTCAACTCTGAATTCCACATGCCACATGGTCAACTGCCAATTCGATTTTTGGGTGTTCCCCTGATTTCGAAACAACTCTGCATTGGCGACTGTATCCCACTTATTGAAAAAATCACTAACCGCATCAATGTGTGGACAAATATTCTTTTGTCTCTTGCTGGCAGACTTCAACTTCTGAGGGCTGTATTGTTTGCTATGGTCTTCTTTTGGTCAAGGCATTTCATCTTACCCAAGGGCGTCCACAAGCTGTTGCAGTCCATCTTTACCCGGTTCTTATGGAAGGGCGACACCACCTCTGTTGGAGGGGCCAAAGTGGCCTGGGATGATCTTTGTTTACCAAAGGAAGAAGGAGGGTTGGGTTTGCCTAACCTCATTGAATGGAACA
>NC_030386.2:2050029-2052529 GCF_001625215.2 Daucus carota subsp. sativus | reverse complement strand
GCGCGCGGGGCGCTCGTTGGGGCGCTCGTCGAGCGCTCATCAGGCGCGCGCGGGGCGCTCGTTTTGGGCGCTCCTCGGGCGCTCCTCAGGCGCTCATTGGGCGCTTCGGGCTATCATCTTGGAACTACATGGGCATTCTATGCTTCGCCAGTCCTGAGCTGGTGGCACAAGGTTATAACCCAAAAACATGGGCATTCATAACCGAATACGAAATGCTTGGTTACCACGACATGCGGGCCCATGGTCTTGGGATGATTCTCAGCATCTTGGGCACGTTTTTCCTTGTCGACGCTATTCTGCAGAGCTGACGCATGTTCGGCCGAGCCAAATAGTCTTTAAACCGAGTCGTGGGATTTCAAAACTTTTTGAACTTATTACTAAGCACAAAAAGTTTTTCGGAGGGTAATGTCGGGGAGATTCAATCCCTACTTGCCTTGTCTAGCCTTACAGTCAGGCTATCAGCCACGGGGTCCGGGTGCACCGACGTATATTTTGGTTGTTCGAGTAAGTCGAAATGATCTTTACATCCGTTTTTGGTTGTAAACATTTCACTAACTAGGAACTACCTCTTATGTCCCATAAGTAACAACAAAAATTATCATCAAACTATATAATATAATTATTTAATATTTAAAAATAAATAAGTTAATAAATTAAAATATTATACAAATATGAAAATTAATTTTTAAGTTTGTAAATCATAATATCTTTTCTAAGAAATGAAATTAAACAAGTGGTTACATTTTTTAAAGGTGCCATTCACTAATTAACTATTAATAATTATATAATTATAATTTTCAGGCTAATTTTCGACCAATTTTACAAGAAAAAATAAAAAAAATATTAGATCAAGGTGAAAAAATCCGAAAAAATAACGAAAACTCATATTAAGTATAAGCTTTCTTTTCCAAGTGGAATCATTCAAAAACATTGAGCTTTGCTACCCCAAATCCCCTCTCCCAATAATTCAAAAAAAAAGATTTATAAAATACAAAATAAATATTAAAAAAATCTGAAAAAATCCGAAAAAAATAACTAAGAAACTAGATTTTTCAAGCTTCGATTCGGTTATTCAAACGTCGAAAACGGATAAGCGGAACTCCAAAAAAGGGGGGTGTGGCTCCTCGAACACATTTGTTCAAACTGCTGGAAATGAGGAAAAAGCTCAAATGTCATATATAGGGAGGGGGTTGTCGCCCCTCCCTGGGCAGTGGGGTTGGGCGCTCGGTAGCGCGCGCGGGGCGCTCGTTGGGCGCTCGATGGGGCGCTCTTCGGGCGCTCTTCGGGCGCTTCTCGGGCGCTTTGGGCTATCATCCTGGAACTATGCGGGCATTCTATGCTTGGCCAGTCCTGAGTTGGTGGCATAAGGTTATAACCCAAAAACTGCTCTCCTGGAGGCGGGCTGTCGACTCTGGAGTCCTTAGATGACACCAGTGCTCGGCGCCGTCTTGGTAGCTTTGAGTCTTTGATCTCATTGCTTGGGGAAAATTGACAGCGTTGGTGAGGATCCAGGTCACTTCACCAACGGGACCCTAGGGAACGGATTAGAAGGGAGGGGTTCTCCACCCTCCCTGTGGGCAGACGGTATTCGGGCGCCTCGGGCTCTCTTCGGGATCCTGGTTGAGCACTCCACTTGGATGCTTGGCCAGTCTTGAAGGGGGCATGTTCCAACTAAAAACTGCCCTCCCCCATGGCTGAGGAGCCCTTGGGCTCTTTTGCTTGTGGGGAACAACGTTGGTGTGATTAGGATCAGACGCACCAACGGTGACCTGGTAGGAGTGATCCGTTTGTTGGAGGGGTCGGGCTCCCCCCTCCAAAAACAACGTTGGTGTAAAATTGGCCATAGCACCAACGGAGACCGTCCCGGAGCGGCCAAGCGGGAGGGGAAACTTCCCCCCTCCCGCTGGGAAGATTTTTAAGGGACCAGATGGTTGTGTTCCCAAAGACATTCATGTGGGGTGCTTGGCGTAGACTTGATGGTATTTTGCCCAAAGACACTCCTATGGGGTGCTCGGCCTAGACCTGATGGTTCGTGCTAGGACATTCTGCGGGGTGCTCGGAATAGACCTGAAGAGAACTTGAAATCTTCCCTCCCCCCTGGCGGGGCTGCCAACTCTGGTGTCCTCGGATGATGCCGGTGCTTGGCGCTGCTAGGGTCGCTGAGGAGTCCTCGGGCTCTTTGGCGTTTGGGAAAAACGTTGGCGTGAATAGGGTCAGACACGTCGACGTTGACCGTGAAGGAGAAGTGATCCATTCGTATGGAGGGGACCCCGGCTCCCCCCTCCCGAAAACAACGTTGGTGTAAATGGCCATAGCACCAACGGAGACCGTCCCGGAGCGGCCAAGTGGGAGGGGAAACTTCCCCCCTCCCGCTGGGAAGATTTTTAAGAGACCTGATGGTTGTGTTCCCAAAGATATTCATGTGGGGTGCCTGGCGTAGACTTGATGGTATTTTGCCCAAAGACACTCCTATGGGGTGCTCGGCCTAGACCTGATGGTT
>NC_030386.2:2037529-2040029 GCF_001625215.2 Daucus carota subsp. sativus | reverse complement strand
AAAATATTAGATCAAGGTGAAAAAATCCGAAAAAATAACGAAAACTCATATTAAGTATAAGCTTTCTTTTCCAAGTGGAATCATTCAAAAACATTGAGCTTTGCTACCCCAAATCCCCTCTCCCAATAATTCAAAAAAAAAGATTTATAAAATACAAAATAAATATTAAAAAAATCTGAAAAATCCGAAAAAAATAACTAAGAAACTAGATTTTTCAAGCTTCGATTCGGTTATTCAAACGTCGAAAACGGATAAGCGGAACTCCAAAAAAGGGGGGTGTGGCTCCTCGAACACATTTGTTCAAACTGCTGGAAATGAGGAAAAAGCTCAAATGTCATATATAGGGAGGGGGTTGTCGCCCCTCCCTGGGCAGTGGGGTTGGGCGCTCGGTAGCGCGCGCGGGGCGCTCGTTGGGCGCTCGATGGGGCGCTCTTCGGGCGCTCTTCGGGCGCTTCTCGGGCGCTTTGGGCTATCATCCTGGAACTATGCGGGCATTCTATGCTTGGCCAGTCCTGAGTTGGTGGCATAAGGTTATAACCCAAAAACTGCTCTCCTGGAGGCGGGCTGTCGACTCTGGAGTCCTTAGATGACACCAGTGCTCGGCGCCGTCTTGGTAGCTTTGAGTCTTTGATCTCATTGCTTGGGGAAAATTGACAGCGTTGGTGAGGATCCAGGTCACTTCACCAACGGGACCCTAGGGAACGGATTAGAAGGGAGGGGTTCTCCACCCTCCCTGTGGGCAGACGGTATTCGGGCGCCTCGGGCTCTCTTCGGGATCCTGGTTGAGCACTCCACTTGGATGCTTGGCCAGTCTTGAAGGGGGCATGTTCCAACTAAAAACTGCCCTCCCCCATGGCTGAGGAGCCCTTGGGCTCTTTTGCTTGTGGGGAACAACGTTGGTGTGATTAGGATCAGACGCACCAACGGTGACCTGGTAGGAGTGATCCGTTTGTTGGAGGGGTCGGGCTCCCCCCTCCAAAAACAACGTTGGTGTAAAATTGGCCATAGCACCAACGGAGACCGTCCCGGAGCGGCCAAGCGGGAGGGGAAACTTCCCCCCTCCCGCTGGGAAGATTTTTAAGGGACCAGATGGTTGTGTTCCCAAAGACATTCATGTGGGGTGCTTGGCGTAGACTTGATGGTATTTTGCCCAAAGACACTCCTATGGGGTGCTCGGCCTAGACCTGATGGTTCGTGCTAGGACATTCTGCGGGGTGCTCGGAATAGACCTGAAGAGAACTTGAAATCTTCCCTCCCCCCTGGCGGGGCTGCCAACTCTGGTGTCCTCGGATGATGCCGGTGCTTGGCGCTGCTAGGGTCGCTGAGGAGTCCTCGGGCTCTTTGGCGTTTGGGAAAAACGTTGGCGTGAATAGGGTCAGACACGTCGACGTTGACCGTGAAGGAGAAGTGATCCATTCGTATGGAGGGGACCCCGGCTCCCCCCTCCCGAAAACAACGTTTGGTGTAAATGGCCCATAGCACCAACGGAGACCGTCCCGGAGCGGCCAAGTGGGAGGGAAAACTCCCCCCTCCCGATGGGAAGATTTTAAGAGACCTGATGGTTGTGTTCCCAAAGATATTCAGTGGGGTGCCTGGGTTCCCAAGACTATTCAGGTGGGGTGCCTGGCGTAGACTTGATGGTATTTTGCCCAAAGACACTCCTATGGGGTGCTCGGCCTAGACCTGATGGTTCGTGCTTGGACATTCTGCGGGGTGCTTGGAAAGACCTGATGAGAACTTGAAATCTTCCCTCCCCCTGGCGGGGCTGCCAACTCTGGTGTCCTCGGATGACGCCGGTGCTGGCGCTGCTAGGGCGCTGAGGAGTCCTCGGCTCTTTGGCGTTTGGGAAAAACGTTGGCGTGAATAGGGTCAGACCGTGGGACGTTGACCGTGAAGGAGAAGTGATCCATTCGTATGGAGGGGACCCCGGCTCCCCTCCGAAAAAACGTTGGTGTAAATGGCCATAGCACCAACGGAGACCGTCCCGGAGCGGCCAAGTGGGAGGGGAAACTTCCCCCCTCCCGCTGGGAAGATTTTTAAGAGACCTGATGGTTGTGTTCCCAAAGATATTCATGTGGGGTGCCTGGCGTAGACTGATGGTATTTTGCCCAAAGACACCCTATGGGGTGCTCGGCCTAGACCTGATGGTTCGTGCTTGGACATTCTGCGGGGTGCTTGGAATAGACCTGATGAGAACTTGAAATCTTCCCTCCCCCCTGGCGGGGCTGCCAACTCTGGTGTCCTCGGATGACGCCGGTGCTTGGCGCTGCTAGGGTCGCTGAGGAGTCCTCGGGCTCTTTGGCGTTTGGGAAAAACGTTGGCGTGAATAGGGTCAGACACGTGACGTTGACCGTGAAGGAGAAGTGATCCACTCGTATGGAGGGGACCCCGGCTCCCCCCTCCCAAAAACAAGTTGGTGTAAATGGCATAGCACCAACGGAGACCGTCCCGGAGTGGCCAAATTCGCGCATAGCGGTTCACGTTGCTTACACTACGGTGG
>NC_030386.2:2007529-2010029 GCF_001625215.2 Daucus carota subsp. sativus | reverse complement strand
GGGAACGTAGATAGAGCATGAATGCCCGAAAGTAGCCTTGGGTGAGGGGGTGATTCCCCACTTTCCGGGCAAAATCCGGGCACCACCCCCCACGACGGACAGCGGGCGCCATACAGGCGCCCTACGGGCGCCTTGGGGCGCCTCCCTCGACGGGCAGTTTCCTCTCGATAAAACACACACACGCGCGCGCGCGTACGTGCGTGCGTTTGCGTCGGTGCGTCGGTGCGCGGGCGCCGGCGCCTTAGGCGCCTTTGGGCCGACGGGCGACGGGCGTCGGGCGCCGCTGCTCGGGGGCGCCCTGTGGGCGCCTTGGGGCGCCGATGCCTCGGGGCGCCTCCCTCGACGGGCAGTTTCCTCTTGATAAAACACACACACGCGCGCGCGCGCGTACGTGCGTCGGTGCGTCGGTGCGCGGGCGCCGGCGCCTTAGGCGCCTTTGGGCCGACGGGCGACGGGCGTCGGGCGCCTGGGCGCCGCTGCTCGGGGGCGCCCTGTGGGCGCCTTGGGGCGCCGATGCCTCGGGGCGCCTCCCTCGACGGGCAGTTTCCTCTTGATAAAACACACACACGCGCGCGCGCGTACGTGCGTGCGTTTGCGTCGGTGCGTCGGTGCGCGGGCGCCGGCGCCTTAGGCGCCTTTGGGCCGACGGGCGACGGGCGTCGGGCGCCTGGGCGCCGCTGCTCGGGGGCGCCCTGTGGGCGCCTTGGGGCGCCGAGGCCTCGAGGGTGCTCGTTGGGGCTCTCAAAGGGCGCTCTTCAAGCGCTTTGCTGCGCGCAGGGCGCTCGTTGGGCGCTCCTCGGGCGCTCCTCGGGCGCGCGCGGAGCGCTTGTTGGGGCGCCCCTCGGGCGCTCCTCAGGCGCGCGCGCGGGGCGCTTGTTGGGGCGCTCCTCGGGCGCTCGTCAGGCGCTTTCAGGCGCGCGCGCGGGGCGCTCGTTGGGGCGCTCGTCAGGCGCTTTCAGGCGCGCGCGCGGGGCGCTCGTTGGGGCGCTCGTCGAGCGCTCATCAGGCGCGCGCGGGGCGCTCGTTTTGGGCGCTCCTCGGGCGCTCCTCAGGCGCTCATTGGGCGCTTCGGGCTATCATCTTGGAACTACATGGGCATTCTATGCTTCGCCAGTCCTGAGCTGGTGGCACAAGGTTATAACCCAAAAACATGGGCATTCATAACCGAATACGAAATGCTTGGTTACCACGACATGCGGGCCCATGGTCTTGGGATGATTCTCAGCATCTTGGGCACGTTTTTCCTTGTCGACGCTATTCTGCAGAGCTGACGCATGTTCGGCCGAGCCAAATAGTCTTTAAACCGAGTCGTGGGATTTCAAAACTTTTTGAACTTATTACTAAGCACAAAAAGTTTTTCGGAGGGTAATGTCGGGGAGATTCAATCCCTACTTGCCTTGTCTAGCCTTACAGTCAGGCTATCAGCCACGGGGTCCGGGTGCACCGACGTATATTTTGGTTGTTCGAGTAAGTCGAAATGATCTTTACATCCGTTTTTGGTTGTAAACATTTCACTAACTAGGAACTACCTCTTATGTCCCATAAGTAACAACAAAAATTATCATCAAACTATATAATATAATTATTTAATATTTAAAAATAAATAAGTTAATAAATTAAAATATTATACAAATATGAAAATTAATTTTTAAGTTTGTAAATCATAATATCTTTTCTAAGAAATGAAATTAAACAAGTGGTTACATTTTTTAAAGGTGCCATTCACTAATTAACTATTAATAATTATATAATTATAATTTTCAGGCTAATTTTCGACCAATTTTACAAGAAAAAATAAAAAAAATATTAGATCAAGGTGAAAAAATCCGAAAAAATAACGAAAACTCATATTAAGTATAAGCTTTCTTTTCCAAGTGGAATCATTCAAAAACATTGAGCTTTGCTACCCCAAATCCCCTCTCCCAATAATTCAAAAAAAAGATTTATAAAATACAAAATAAATATTAAAAAAATCTGAAAAAATCCGAAAAAAATAACTAAGAAACTAGATTTTTCAAGCTTCGATTCGGTTATTCAAACGTCGAAAACGGATAAGCGGAACTCCAAAAAAGGGGGGTGTGGCTCCTCGAACACATTTGTTCAAACTGCTGGAAATGAGGAAAAAGCTCAAATGTCATATATAGGGAGGGGGTTGTCGCCCCTCCCTGGGCAGTGGGGTTGGGCGCTCGGTAGCGCGCGCGGGGCGCTCGTTGGGCGCTCGATGGGGCGCTCTTCGGGCGCTCTTCGGGCGCTTCTCGGGCGCTTTGGGCTATCATCCTGGAACTATGCGGGCATTCTATGCTTGGCCAGTCCTGAGTTGGTGGCATAAGGTTATAACCCAAAAACTGCTCTCCTGGAGGCGGGCTGTCGACTCTGGAGTCCTTAGATGACACCAGTGCTCGGCGCCGTCTTGGTAGCTTTGAGTCTTTGATCTCATTGCTTGGGGAAAATTGACAGCGTTGGTGAGGATCCAGGTCACTTCACCAACGGGACCCTAGGG
>NC_030386.2:1972529-1975029 GCF_001625215.2 Daucus carota subsp. sativus | reverse complement strand
AAGACTCAAAGCTACCAAGACGGCGCCGAGCACTGGTGTCATCTAAGGACTCCAGAGTCGACAGCCCGCCTCCAGGAGAGCAGTTTTTGGGTTATAACCTTATGCCACCAACTCAGGACTGGCCAAGCATAGAATGCCCGCATAGTTCCAGGATGATAGCCCAAAGCGCCCGAGAAGCGCCCGAAGAGCGCCCGAAGAGCGCCCCATCGAGCGCCCAACGAGCGCCCCGCGCGCGCTACCGAGCGCCCAACCCCACTGCCCAGGGAGGGGCGACAACCCCCTCCCTATATATGACATTTGAGCTTTTTCCTCATTTCCAGCAGTTTGAACAAATGTGTTCGAGGAGCCACACCCCCCTTTTTTGGAGTTCCGCTTATCCGTTTTCGACGTTTGAATAACCGAATCGAAGCTTGAAAAATCTAGTTTCTTAGTTATTTTTTTCGGATTTTTTCAGATTTTTTTAATATTTATTTTGTATTTTATAAATCTTTTTTTTGAATTATTGGGAGAGGGGATTTGGGGTAGCAAAGCTCAATGTTTTTGAATGATTCCACTTGGAAAAGAAAGCTTATACTTAATATGAGTTTTCGTTATTTTTTCGGATTTTTTCACCTTGATCTAATATTTTTTTTATTTTTTCTTGTAAAATTGGTCGAAAATTAGCCTGAAAATTATAATTATATAATTATTAATAGTTAATTAGTGAATGGCACCTTTAAAAAATGTAACCACTTGTTTAATTTCATTTCTTAGAAAAGATATTATGATTTACAAACTTAAAAATTAATTTTCATATTTGTATAATATTTTAATTTATTAACTTATTTATTTTTAAATATTAAATAATTATATTATATAGTTTGATGATAATTTTTGTTGTTACTTATGGGACATAAGAGGTAGTTCCTAGTTAGTGAAATGTTTACAACCAAAAACGGATGTAAAGATCATTTCGACTTACTCGAACAACCAAAATATACGTCGGTGCACCCGGACCCCGTGGCTGATAGCCTGACTGTAAGGCTAGACAAGGCAAGTAGGGATTGAATCTCCCCGACATTACCCTCCGAAAAACTTTTTGTGCTTAGTAATAAGTTCAAAAAGTTTTGAAATCCCACGACTCGGTTTAAAGACTATTTGGCTCGGCCGAACATGCGTCAGCTCTGCAGAATAGCGTCGACAAGGAAAAACGTGCCCAAGATGCTGAGAATCATCCCAAGACCATGGGCCCGCATGTCGTGGTAACCAAGCATTTCGTATTCGGTTATGAATGCCCATGTTTTTGGGTTATAACCTTGTGCCACCAGCTCAGGACTGGCGAAGCATAGAATGCCCATGTAGTTCCAAGATGATAGCCCGAAGCGCCCAATGAGCGCCTGAGGAGCGCCCGAGGAGCGCCCAAAACGAGCGCCCCGCGCGCGCCTGATGAGCGCTCGACGAGCGCCCCAACGAGCGCCCCGCGCGCGCGCCTGAAAGCGCCTGACGAGCGCCCCAACGAGCGCCCCGCGCGCGCGCCTGAAAGCGCCTGACGAGCGCCCGAGGAGCGCCCCAACAAGCGCCCCGCGCGCGCGCCTGAGGAGCGCCCGAGGGGCGCCCCAACAAGCGCTCCGCGCGCGCCCGAGGAGCGCCCGAGGAGCGCCCAACGAGCGCCCTGCGCGCAGCAAAGCGCTTGAAGAGCGCCCTTTGAGAGCCCCAACGAGCACCCTCGAGGCCTCGGCGCCCCAAGGCGCCCACAGGGCGCCCCCGAGCAGCGGCGCCCAGGCGCCCGACGCCCGTCGCCCGTCGGCCCAAAGGCGCCTAAGGCGCCGGCGCCCGCGCACCGACGCACCGACGCAAACGCACGCACGTACGCGCGCGCGCGTGTGTGTGTTTTATCAAGAGGAAACTGCCCGTCGAGGGAGGCGCCCCGAGGCATCGGCGCCCCAAGGCGCCCACAGGGCGCCCCCGAGCAGCGGCGCCCAGGCGCCCGACGCCCGTCGCCCGTCGGCCCAAAGGCGCCTAAGGCGCCGGCGCCCGCGCACCGACGCACCGACGCACGTACGCGCGCGCGCGCGTGTGTGTGTTTTATCAAGAGGAAACTGCCCGTCGAGGGAGGCGCCCCGAGGCATCGGCGCCCCAAGGCGCCCACAGGGCGCCCCCGAGCAGCGGCGCCCGACGCCCGTCGCCCGTCGGCCCAAAGGCGCCTAAGGCGCCGGCGCCCGCGCACCGACGCACCGACGCAAACGCACGCACGTACGCGCGCGCGCGTGTGTGTGTTTTATCGAGAGGAAACTGCCCGTCGAGGGAGGCGCCCCAAGGCGCCCGTAGGGCGCCTGTATGGCGCCCGCTGTCCGTCGTGGGGGGTGGTGCCCGGATTTTGCCCGGAAAGTGGGGAATCACCCCCTCACCCAAGGCTACTTTCGGGCATTCATGCTCTATCTACGTTCCCTAAGAGCTGCCCGGGCGCCACAAAGGCGCGCGGGCGCGCGGCGCCCCACCCCTGAGTGGGAACCACCCCCTC
>NC_030386.2:1950029-1952529 GCF_001625215.2 Daucus carota subsp. sativus | reverse complement strand
TTGAGCTCTATCAATTATACTAGGCATCACAGATTTCAACCGAGAGGCCAAGATTTTAGAGATGCATTTATACATGGTTGTGCATAAAGAGATAGGCCTGAAGTCCCGCATAGTGGAGGGGGTTCTTGACTTAGGGATCAATGCAATAAGGGTTGAGTTTATACCTTTGTGGAGCTGTGAAGTTCTAAAAAACTCCTTTACAGCAGAGCAGAAGTCATTTCCAAGAATATCCCAAGTGGCAAGAAAGAATTCTCTATTGAACCCGTCCGGCCCAGGCGCCTTGTTTGGCTTCAAACCCTTCAGAACCGAGAGAATTTGATCATCCGAAATTGGCTTTAATAGGTCATCTACGAGAGAAGAATCCAGTTGGGGCATGGAGACAGAGTCCCAATCAAACTCCGTCTGGTTTCCACTAGCACCCAAGGTTTCGTTAAAAAATTCCACAGCCGCATTAGAGACAGCCGTGTGACCCCTTACCAGGTGACCAGAACTATCAACCAAGGAAAGAACTTTGTTAGAGTTCCAATTAGCTCGAGTTTGGTTGTAGAAGAAACTATTGTTTCCATCCCCAAGTTTGAGCCAACTACAACGAGCCTTTTGCTGTAAGAGACTCTCCTCATCTTCAAGAGCTTTTTCAAGGGCAAGAATGGCCTTAGATTCTTTCTCAATCAAAGTAGAATTCCTGTTGTCAAGAGCGAGGGCAGACTGTAAACAGTTGAGCTCCTCACGACGTTGAATCACAATAGTCTTAACATTGCCATGCTTCCTGTTAAGCTCAACCAATTTGCCACGAACCCCTTTCAGTTTTCGCCAAAACACCGCCATAGGGTCCCCATATAATGGCTCCCCCCAGGCCGTGGTCACGGCATCCCGAAAGCCTTCTAGTCCAATCATGAAATTAAAGAATTGGAACCCTTTAGTGATCTTTTCAGAATTGGCAGTTACGTTTACAATAATGGGAGAATGATCCATTATTCCACGAGTCTTCACAAAAGCCTGGCTTGAAGCAAAAGAAGTGATCCACTGTTTATTAACAAGCACCCTATCCAATCGTTTAAGAACTGGATCAAAAGGGCGCCTGTTAGTCCAAGAAAACAATTCCCCAGTCGTACGAAGCTCAGACAAGCCAGCATCACAAACACAGTCTTTAAACTGTTGCATTTCAGGGGTCCAATGTTCGCGACCCCCACAAATTTCATGAATGCTCAAGACCGTGTTAAAATCTCCACAAACACACCAAGGCACATCCAAATCAAAAGAAGATAAATAATCCCACAAGGCAACACGGTCACAGCCATCATTATATGCATAAATAAAGCTAACATAAACATTAACATTAGCAGGTTTAAAGGTAACATTACAAGTAATAAATTGGGGAGAGGAGGATACCACGATAACATCCCAAATAGTGGCGTCCCATCCCAACAAAATTCTGCCATTGTAGTGGTCACCATGATTGGCAAACCAAGACCAGTTTTTCTTCAATCTACCAGTAACTTTGGATAAGTTCCTAGCCTTTACTTTAGTTTCCAACAAACCAACAAAGCTCAAGTGATTAGAATCAACAAAATTAAGAACCTCACGCTGGTGAGATCTTTTATTCAAGCCCCTCACGTTCCAGGAGCCGTAATTCATTGAGAAACGTTAGAGTTGGTCACCTTGCCCCGTGACCTAAGGCTTCTTTTGTTTTCAATCTGGGTAAAACCATCAGCATCGACATTCTTCCCCCTTTTACTCGGGGAGGCCAGTGGTGGAGAAACCTGAGGAGATTCTGTGAAAAAAGGGCCGTTTTGGCCCTTTCCTTTACCCTTTTTTCTCTTGTTTTTTGCTGATTCAGAAACCGTGGCTTGAGGGCATGATGGAGGTGAGAAAGATGCAGGTAGAGCACACACAACCTCAAAGAGAACAGGCTGATCTACGTCCATCTCAACAGGTGCTATAGGAGCATTTACAGGGCATTCCAAGGGCACATCACGCGCATTTTCAAGCACCGCACCGCTAGAGCTCAACAAGGGCGCATCCAGCGCATTCTCGGGCACAGAGTGGACAGAGCATTCCTGGGGCGCTTCTCGCGCACTTTCGGGCTCATGTTCCAAGGGCACACTAGGCGCATCAACAGCATCACCTGAGCGATCCAAGGGTTCAACAGGGCCATCCTGGGGCAAATGCTCAGAATTTGAGTTAAGAATCTCAGTAGAGGCAGAAGCATCAATCTCCCCATCCTCAAGAGCAGCAAATTTGTTGGAAACATCAACCCTGGTCACAGGGGGGGTGGGTGTTTTGGAGGGGGTTGGGTTTACAGGGGGAACCGGGTCCTTCTCCACAGGGCAACCCGCAAAATCTTCCTTCTCTTTACCTTTTCCTTTGTTCTTTGTTGGAGCTTTCTCTTTTGTAGGTGGCTTAACATATGAAGGATTCTTCTCACAACGAGAATCATAATGGCCAAATGCTCTACAAAGGGAGCACGATTGGGGAACCGAGCTGTAATCAACACCAACCC
>NC_030386.2:1932529-1935029 GCF_001625215.2 Daucus carota subsp. sativus | reverse complement strand
CACCCCACATGAATGTCTTTGGGAACACAACCATCTGGTCCCTTAAAAATCTTCCCAGCGGGAGGGGGGAAGTTTCCCCTCCCGCTTGGCCGCTCCGGGACGGTCTCCGTTGGTGCTATGGCCAATTTTACACCAACGTTGTTTTTGGAGGGGGGAGCCCGACCCCTCCAACAAACGGATCACTCCTACCAGGTCACCGTTGGTGCGTCTGATCCTAATCACACCAACGTTGTTCCCCACAAGCAAAAGAGCCCAAGGGCTCCTCAGCCATGGGGGAGGGCAGTTTTTAGTTGGAACATGCCCCCTTCAAGACTGGCCAAGCATCCAAGTGGAGTGCTCAACCAGGATCCCGAAGAGAGCCCGAGGCGCCCGAATACCGTCTGCCCACAGGGAGGGTGGAGAACCCCTCCCTTCTAATCCGTTCCCTAGGGTCCCGTTGGTGAAGTGACCTGGATCCTCACCAACGCTGTCAATTTTCCCCAAGCAATGAGATCAAAGACTCAAAGCTACCAAGACGGCGCCGAGCACTGGTGTCATCTAAGGACTCCAGAGTCGACAGCCCGCCTCCAGGAGAGCAGTTTTTGGGTTATAACCTTATGCCACCAACTCAGGACTGGCCAAGCATAGAATGCCCGCATAGTTCCAGGATGATAGCCCAAAGCGCCCGAGAAGCGCCCGAAGAGCGCCCGAAGAGCGCCCCATCGAGCGCCCAACGAGCGCCCCGCGCGCGCTACCGAGCGCCCAACCCCACTGCCCAGGGAGGGGCGACAACCCCCTCCCTATATATGACATTTGAGCTTTTTCCTCATTTCCAGCAGTTTGAACAAATGTGTTCGAGGAGCCACACCCCCCTTTTTTGGAGTTCCGCTTATCCGTTTTCGACGTTTGAATAACCGAATCGAAGCTTGAAAAATCTAGTTTCTTAGTTATTTTTTTCGGATTTTTTCAGATTTTTTTAATATTTATTTTGTATTTTATAAATCTTTTTTTTGAATTATTGGGAGAGGGGATTTGGGGTAGCAAAGCTCAATGTTTTTGAATGATTCCACTTGGAAAAGAAAGCTTATACTTAATATGAGTTTTCGTTATTTTTTCGGATTTTTTCACCTTGATCTAATATTTTTTTTATTTTTTCTTGTAAAATTGGTCGAAAATTAGCCTGAAAATTATAATTATATAATTATTAATAGTTAATTAGTGAATGGCACCTTTAAAAAATGTAACCACTTGTTTAATTTCATTTCTTAGAAAAGATATTATGATTTACAAACTTAAAAATTAATTTTCATATTTGTATAATATTTTAATTTATTAACTTATTTATTTTTAAATATTAAATAATTATATTATATAGTTTGATGATAATTTTTGTTGTTACTTATGGGACATAAGAGGTAGTTCCTAGTTAGTGAAATGTTTACAACCAAAAACGGATGTAAAGATCATTTCGACTTACTCGAACAACCAAAATATACGTCGGTGCACCCGGACCCCGTGGCTGATAGCCTGACTGTAAGGCTAGACAAGGCAAGTAGGGATTGAATCTCCCCGACATTACCCTCCGAAAAACTTTTTGTGCTTAGTAATAAGTTCAAAAAGTTTTGAAATCCCACGACTCGGTTTAAAGACTATTTGGCTCGGCCGAACATGCGTCAGCTCTGCAGAATAGCGTCGACAAGGAAAAACGTGCCCAAGATGCTGAGAATCATCCCAAGACCATGGGCCCGCATGTCGTGGTAACCAAGCATTTCGTATTCGGTTATGAATGCCCATGTTTTTGGGTTATAACCTTGTGCCACCAGCTCAGGACTGGCGAAGCATAGAATGCCCATGTAGTTCCAAGATGATAGCCCGAAGCGCCCAATGAGCGCCTGAGGAGCGCCCGAGGAGCGCCCAAAACGAGCGCCCCGCGCGCGCCTGATGAGCGCTCGACGAGCGCCCCAACGAGCGCCCCGCGCGCGCGCCTGAAAGCGCCTGACGAGCGCCCCAACGAGCGCCCCGCGCGCGCGCCTGAAAGCGCCTGACGAGCGCCCGAGGAGCGCCCCAACAAGCGCCCCGCGCGCGCGCCTGAGGAGCGCCCGAGGGGCGCCCCAACAAGCGCTCCGCGCGCGCCCGAGGAGCGCCCGAGGAGCGCCCAACGAGCGCCCTGCGCGCAGCAAAGCGCTTGAAGAGCGCCCTTTGAGAGCCCCAACGAGCACCCTCGAGGCCTCGGCGCCCCAAGGCGCCCACAGGGCGCCCCCGAGCAGCGGCGCCCAGGCGCCCGACGCCCGTCGCCCGTCGGCCCAAAGGCGCCTAAGGCGCCTAAGGCGCCGGCGCACCGACGCACCGACGCACGTACGCGCGCGCGCGCGCGTGTGTGTGTTTTATCAAGAGGAAACTGCCCGTCGAGGGAGGCGCCCCGAGGCATCGGCGCCCCAAGGCGCCCACAGGGCGCCCCCGAGCAGCCCGCGCACCGACGCACCGACGCAAACGCACGCACGTACGCGCGCGCGCGTGTGTG
>NC_030386.2:1904904-1907404 GCF_001625215.2 Daucus carota subsp. sativus | reverse complement strand
TCACTTCTCCTTCACGGTCAACGTCGACGTGTCTGACCCTATTCACGCCAACGTTTTTCCCAAACGCCAAAGAGCCCGAGGACTCCTCAGCGACCCTAGCAGCGCCAAGCACCGGCATCATCCGAGGACACCAGAGTTGGCAGCCCCGCCAGGGGGGAGGGAAGATTTCAAGTTCTCTTCAGGTCTATTCCGAGCACCCCGCAGAATGTCCTAGCACGAACCATCAGGTCTAGGCCGAGCACCCCATAGGAGTGTCTTTGGGCAAAATACCATCAAGTCTACGCCAAGCACCCCACATGAATGTCTTTGGGAACACAACCATCTGGTCCCTTAAAAATCTTCCCAGCGGGAGGGGGGAAGTTTCCCCTCCCGCTTGGCCGCTCCGGGACGGTCTCCGTTGGTGCTATGGCCAATTTTACACCAACGTTGTTTTTGGAGGGGGGAGCCCGACCCCTCCAACAAACGGATCACTCCTACCAGGTCACCGTTGGTGCGTCTGATCCTAATCACACCAACGTTGTTCCCCACAAGCAAAAGAGCCCAAGGGCTCCTCAGCCATGGGGGAGGGCAGTTTTTAGTTGGAACATGCCCCCTTCAAGACTGGCCAAGCATCCAAGTGGAGTGCTCAACCAGGATCCCGAAGAGAGCCCGAGGCGCCCGAATACCGTCTGCCCACAGGGAGGGTGGAGAACCCCTCCCTTCTAATCCGTTCCCTAGGGTCCCGTTGGTGAAGTGACCTGGATCCTCACCAACGCTGTCAATTTTCCCCAAGCAATGAGATCAAAGACTCAAAGCTACCAAGACGGCGCCGAGCACTGGTGTCATCTAAGGACTCCAGAGTCGACAGCCCGCCTCCAGGAGAGCAGTTTTTGGGTTATAACCTTATGCCACCAACTCAGGACTGGCCAAGCATAGAATGCCCGCATAGTTCCAGGATGATAGCCCAAAGCGCCCGAGAAGCGCCCGAAGAGCGCCCGAAGAGCGCCCCATCGAGCGCCCAACGAGCGCCCCGCGCGCGCTACCGAGCGCCCAACCCCACTGCCCAGGGAGGGGCGACAACCCCCTCCCTATATATGACATTTGAGCTTTTTCCTCATTTCCAGCAGTTTGAACAAATGTGTTCGAGGAGCCACACCCCCCTTTTTTGGAGTTCCGCTTATCCGTTTTCGACGTTTGAATAACCGAATCGAAGCTTGAAAAATCTAGTTTCTTAGTTATTTTTTTCGGATTTTTTCAGATTTTTTTAATATTTATTTTGTATTTTATAAATCTTTTTTTTGAATTATTGGGAGAGGGGATTTGGGGTAGCAAAGCTCAATGTTTTTGAATGATTCCACTTGGAAAAGAAAGCTTATACTTAATATGAGTTTTCGTTATTTTTTCGGATTTTTTCACCTTGATCTAATATTTTTTTTATTTTTTCTTGTAAAATTGGTCGAAAATTAGCCTGAAAATTATAATTATATAATTATTAATAGTTAATTAGTGAATGGCACCTTTAAAAAATGTAACCACTTGTTTAATTTCATTTCTTAGAAAAGATATTATGATTTACAAACTTAAAAATTAATTTTCATATTTGTATAATATTTTAATTTATTAACTTATTTATTTTTAAATATTAAATAATTATATTATATAGTTTGATGATAATTTTTGTTGTTACTTATGGGACATAAGAGGTAGTTCCTAGTTAGTGAAATGTTTACAACCAAAAACGGATGTAAAGATCATTTCGACTTACTCGAACAACCAAAATATACGTCGGTGCACCCGGACCCCGTGGCTGATAGCCTGACTGTAAGGCTAGACAAGGCAAGTAGGGATTGAATCTCCCCGACATTACCCTCCGAAAAACTTTTTGTGCTTAGTAATAAGTTCAAAAAGTTTTGAAATCCCACGACTCGGTTTAAAGACTATTTGGCTCGGCCGAACATGCGTCAGCTCTGCAGAATAGCGTCGACAAGGAAAAACGTGCCCAAGATGCTGAGAATCATCCCAAGACCATGGGCCCGCATGTCGTGGTAACCAAGCATTTCGTATTCGGTTATGAATGCCCATGTTTTTGGGTTATAACCTTGTGCCACCAGCTCAGGACTGGCGAAGCATAGAATGCCCATGTAGTTCCAAGATGATAGCCCGAAGCGCCCAATGAGCGCCTGAGGAGCGCCCGAGGAGCGCCCAAAACGAGCGCCCCGCGCGCGCCTGATGAGCGCTCGACGAGCGCCCCAACGAGCGCCCCGCGCGCGCGCCTGAAAGCGCCTGACGAGCGCCCCAACGAGCGCCCCGCGCGCGCGCCTGAAAGCGCCTGACGAGCGCCCGAGGAGCGCCCCAACAAGCGCCCCGCGCGCGCGCCTGAGGAGCGCCCGAGGGGCGCCCCAACAAGCGCTCCGCGCGCGCCCGAGGAGCGCCCGAGGAGCGCCCAACGAGCGCCCTGCGCGCAGCAAAGCGCTTGAAGAGCGCCCTTTGAGAGCCCCAACGAGCACCCTCGAGGCCTCGG
>NC_030386.2:1874904-1877404 GCF_001625215.2 Daucus carota subsp. sativus | reverse complement strand
CAGGACTCCTCAGCGACCCCTAGCAGCGCCAAGCACCGGCATCATCCGAGGACACCAGAGTTGGCAGCCCCGCCAGGGGGGAGGGAAGATTTCAAGTTCTCTCAGGTCTATTCCGAGCACCCCGCAGAATGTCTAGCACGAACCATCAGGTCTAGGCCGAGCACCCCATAGGAGTGTTTTGGGCAAAATACCATCACAGTCTACGCAAAGCACCCACATGAATGTCTTTGGGGAACACAACCATCTGGTCCCTTAAAATCTTCCCAGCGGGAGGGGGGAAGTTTCCCCTCCCGCTTGGCCGCTCCGGGACGGTCTCCGTTGGTGCTATGGCCAATTTTTACACCAACGTTGTTTTTGGAGGGGGGGAGCCCGACCCCTCCAACAAACGGATCACTCCTACCAGGTCACGTTGGTGCGTCTGATCCTAATCACACCAACGTTGTTCCCACAAGCAAAAGAGCCCAAGGGCTCCTCAGCCAGGGGGAGGGCAGTTTTTAGTTGGAACATGCCCCCTTCAAGACTGGCCAAGCATCCAAGTGGAGTGTCAACCAGGATCCCGAAGAGAGCCCGAGGCGCCCGAATACCGTCTGCCCACAGGGGGTGGGTGGAGAACCCCTCCTTCAATCCGTTCCCTAGGGTCCCGTTGGTGAAGTGACTGGATCTCACCAACGCTGTCAATTTTCCCAAGCAATGAGATCAAAGACTCAAAGCTACCAACGGCGCCGAGCACTGGTGTCATCTAAGGACTCCAGAGTCGAAAGCCCGCCTCCAGGAGAGCAGTTTTTGGGTTAACCTTATGCCACCAACCAGGACTGGCCAAGCATAGAATGCCCGCATAGTTCCAGGATGATAGCCCAAAGCGCCCGAGAAGCGCCCGAAGAGCGCCCGAAGAGCGCCCCATCGAGCGCCCAACGAGCGCCCCGCGCGCGCTAACCGAGCGCCCAAACCCACTGCCCAGGGAGGGGCGACAACCCCCTCCCTATATATGACATTTGAGCTTTTTCCTCATTTCCACAGTTTGAACAAATGGTTTCGAGGAGCCACACCCCCCTTTTTTGGAGTTCCGCTTATCCCGTTTTGACGTTGAATAACCGAATCGAAGCTTGAAAAATCTAGTTTTCTTAGTTTATTTTTTTCGGATTTTTTTCAGATTTTTTTAATATTTATTTTGTATTTTATAAATCTTTTTTTTTGAATTATGGGAGAGGGGATTGGGGGTAGCAAAGCTCAATGTTTTTGAATGATTCCACTTGGAAAAGAAAGCTTAACTTAATATGAGTTTTCGTTATTTTTTCGGATTTTTTACCTTGATCTAATTTTTTTTATTTTTCTTTTTAAATTGGTCGAAATAAGCCTGAAAATTATAATATATAATATTAATAGTTAATTAGTGAATGGCACCTTTAAAAAATGTAACCACTTGTTTTATTTCATTTCTTAGAAAAGATATTAGATTTACAAACTTAAAAATTAATTTTCATATTTGTATAATATTTAATTTATTAACTTATTTATTTTTAAATATTAAATAATTATATTATATAGTTTGATGATAATTTTTGTTGTTACTTATGGGACATAAGAGGTAGTTCCTAGTTAGTGAAATGTTTACAACCAAAAACGATGTAAAGAATTTCATTTCGACTTACTCGAACAAACCAAAATATACGTCGGTGCACCGGACCCCGTGGCTGATAGCCTGACTGTAAGGCTAGACAAGGCAAGTAGGGATTGAATCTCCCCGACATTACCCTCCGAAAAACTTTTTGTGCTTAGTAATAAGTTCAAAAAGTTTTGAAATCCCACGACTCGGTTTAAAGACTATTTGGCTCGGCCGAACATGCGTCAGCTCTGCAGAATAGCGTCGACAAGGAAAAACTGCCAAGATGCTGAGAATCACCCAAAGACCATGGCCCCCCGCATGTCGTGGTAACCAGCATTTCGTATTCGGTATGAATGCCCATGTTTTTGGGTTATAACCTTGTGCCACCAGCTCAGACTGGCGAAGCAGTAGATAGTCCATGTAGTTCCAAGATGATAGCCCGAAGCGCCCAGAGCGCCTGAGAGCGCCCGAGGAGCGCCCAAAACGAGACGCCCCGAGCAGGCGGGCCCCAATGCGCCCAGCAGGGCGCCCGAGCAGCGGCGCGCCGACGCCCTCGCCCGTCGCCCAAAGGCCCTAAGGCGCCGGCGCCCGCCCGCGCACCGACGCACCGAACGCAAAACGGACGCACGTACGCGCGCGCGCTGTGTTGTGTTTTATCGAGAGGAAACTGCCCGTCGAGGAGGCGCCCAAGGCGCCCGTAGGGCGCCTGTATGGCGCCCGCTGTCCGTCGGGGGGGTGGTGGCCCGGATTTTGCCCGAAGTGGGAAATCACCCCCACCCAAGGCTACTTTCGGGCATTCATGCTCATCTACGTTCCCTAAGAGCTGCCCGGGCGCCACAAAGGCGCGCGGGCGCGCGGCGCCCCACCCCTGAGGGGGAACCACCCCCTCCCTATATA
>NC_030386.2:1864904-1867404 GCF_001625215.2 Daucus carota subsp. sativus | reverse complement strand
CTATTCCAAGCACCCCGCAGAATGTCCAAGCACGAACCATCAGGTCTAGGCCGAGCACCCCATAGGAGTGTCTTTGGCAAAATACCATCAAGTCTACGCCAGGCACCCCACATGAATATCTTTGGGAACACAACCATCAGGTCTCTTAAAAATCTTCCCAGCGGGAGGGGGGAAGTTTCCCCTCCCACTTGGCCGCTCCGGGACGGTCTCCGTTGGTGCTATGGCCATTTACACAACGTTGTTTTCGGGAGGGGGGAGCCGGGGTCCCCTCCATACGAATGGATCACTCCTTCTTCTTCTTCCCTTCACGGTCAACGTCGACGTGTCTGACCCTATTCACGCCAACGTTTTTCCCAAACGCCAAAGAGCCGAGGACTCCTCAGCGACCCTAGCCGCGCCAAGCCACCGGCATCATCCGAGGACACCAGAGTTGGCAGCCCCGCCAGGGGGAGGGGAAGATTTCAAGTTCTCTTCAGGTCTATTCCGAGCACCCCGCAGAATGTCCTAGCACGAACCATCAGGTCTAGGCCCGAGCACCCCATAGGAGTGTTCTTTGGGCAAAATTACCATCAAGTCTACGCCAAGACCCCACATGATGTCTTTGGGAACACAACCATCTGGTCCCTAACAATCTTCCCAGCGGGAGGGGGGAAGTTTCCCCTCCCGCTTGGCCGCTCCGGGACGGTCTCCGTTGGTGCTATGGCCAATTTTACCCCAACGTTGTTTTTGGAGGTGGGAGCCCGACCCCCTCCAACAAACGGATCACTCCTACCAGGTCACGTTGGTGCGTTGATCCTAATCACACCAACGTTGTTCCCCACAAGCAAAAGAGCCCAAGGGCTCCTCAGCCATGGGGGAGGGCAGTTTTTTAGTGGAACATGCCCCCTTCAAGACTGGCCAAGCATCCAAGTGGAGTGCTCACCCAGGATCCGAAGAGAGCCCGAGGCGCCCGCAAATACCGTCTGCCCACAGGGAGGGGGAGAACCCCTCCCTTCTAATCAGTTCCCTAGGGTCCCGTTGGTGAAGTGACCTGGATCCTCACCAACGCTGTCAATTTTCCCCAAGCAATGAGATCAAAGACTCAAAGCTACCACGACGGCGCCGAGCACTGGTGTCATCTAAGGACTCCAGAGTCGACAGCCCGCCTCCAGGAGAGCAGTTTTTGGGTTATAACCTATGCCACCAACTCAGGGACTGGCCAAGCATAGAATGCCCGCATAGTTCCAGGATGATAGCCCCAAAGCGCCCGAGAAGCGCCCGAAGAGCGCCCGAAGAGCGCCCATCGAGCGCCAACGAGCGCCCCGCGCGCGCTACCGAGCGCCCAACCCCACTGCCCAGGGAGGGGCGACAACCCCCTCCCTATATATGACATTGAGCTTTTTCCTCATTTCCAGCAGTTTGAACAAATGTGTTCGAGGAGCCACACCCCCCTTTTTTGGAGTTCCGCTTATCCGTTTTCGACGTTTGAATAACCGAATCGAAGCTTGAAAAATCTAGTTTCTTAGTTATTTTTTTCGGATTTTTCAGATTTTTTTAATATTTATTTTGTATTTTATAAATCTTTTTTTTTGAATTATTGGGAGAGGGGATTTGGGGGGTAGCAAAGCTCAATGTTTTTGAATGATTCCACTTGGAAAAGAAAGCTTATACTTAATATGAGTTTTCGTTATTTTTTCGGATTTTTCACCTTGATCTAATATTTTTTTTATTTTTTCTTGTAAAATTGGTCGAAAATTAGCCTGAAAATTATAATTATATAATTATTAATAGTTAATTAGTGAATGGCACCTTTAAAACATGTAACCACTTGTTTAATTTCATTTCTTAGAAAAGATATTATGATTTACAAACTTAAAAATTAATTTTCATATTTGTATAATATTTTAATTTATTAACTTATTTATTTTTAAATATTAAATAATTATATTATATAGTTTGATGATAATTTTTGTTGTTACTTATGGGACATAAGAGGTAGTTCCTAGTTAGTGAAATGTTTACAACCAAAAACGGATGTAAAGATCATTTCGACTTACTCGAACAACCAAAATATACGTCGGTGCACCCGGACCCCGTGGCTGATAGCCTGACTGTAAGGCTAGACAAGGCAAGTAGGGATTGAATCTCCCCGACATTACCCTCCGAAAAACTTTTTGTGCTAGTAATAAGTTCAAAAGTTTTGAAATCCACGACTCGGTTTTTTAAAGACTATTTGGCTCGGCCGAACATGCGTCAGCTCTGCAGAATAGCGTCGACAAGGAAAAACGTGCCCAAGATGCTGAGAATCATCCCAAGACCATGGGCCCCGCATGTCGTGGTAACCAAGCATTTCGTATTCGGTTATGAATGCCCATGTTTTTGGGTTATAACCTTGTGCCACCAGCTCAGGACTGGCGAAGCATAGAATGCCCATGTAGTTCCAAGATGATAGCCCGAAGCGCCCAATGAGCGCCTGAGGAGCGCCCGAGGAGCGCCCAAAACGAGCGCCCCCGAGCAGCGG
>NC_030386.2:1842404-1844904 GCF_001625215.2 Daucus carota subsp. sativus | reverse complement strand
AGCCAAGATCTTAGAGATACATTTGTAGACCATGGTACAAAGAGAGATAGGCCTGAAGTCTTTCATAGAATCAGCAGCCGTGTGCTTAGGAATCAGGGCAATTAAGGTGGAGTTGGCCCCTCTAGTCAACATAGAATGCACAAAGAAATCCCTCACAGCAGCACAAAACAGGGGGCCAACAATCTCCCAACAATGCAAGTAGAATTCGACATTAAAACCCTCAGGGCCAGGAGCCTTATTTCTCTTCATACCTTTAAGCGTATTGAAGACTAAAACATCATCAACCGGGGCAAGCAATATGGGGTGATCCTGGTCCGAGATTCTGCCACAATCAACATCCAACACAATAGGCTGAGAATCAGGGGGAGAGCCAAGAGAATTCTTAAAGAAGTCAACAGCAACTGAAGCCACCAAATTGTGCCCCAAAACAGTCTGACCATTGGCATCTTTGATGGCCAGGATTTTGTTGTGGTTCCAATTTTGCTTTGTTTGATTGAAGAAGAAGCTGTTATTGTTATCACCAAGAGACAACCAAGAAACTCTGGACTTTTGTTTATAAAACACCTCTTCGTGATTGAGGGCTTTAAGAAGGGCCTCCCCCCCCTGGAGCTCATCACGCAATAGAACCGGATCCCGAGGTGAGATAAGAAGGGCATCCTGTATAGCAGCCAGGGTAGCTCGAGCATTCACCGTTTTTTCACGAACATCACCATGAATTTTGTTCAACTTTACTAGATTTTGCTTAACAAGCTTAAGCTTTCGACCAAGAACCGCCAAAGGGTCACCAAACAGAGGTTGAGACCAAGCAGTCAACACCGCATCCTTAAACCCATCTAGCTGAAACATATAATTAAAGAATTGGAAATTCTTGTGCACTTTGTCAATTTCCATGGGGGCATGAATCTTGAGAGGGCAGTGGTCCATAATTCCACGATTTAGAACATGGCATTGAGAGTTCGGGTGGGTAAGGAGCCAAGAAGAGTTAACGAGTGCACGATCCAATCTTTTATAAACCCGAGTGTCACCCCTGTTGTTGCACCAAGTGAACCTGTGCCCAACAGTAGAGAGAGTGCTAAGACGCGAGTCCAATAAACACTCCCTAAAAGTCTCCATTTCAGGGGTCCAATGCTCACGACCCCCATCAACTTCAAGCAAATCCACAATGCAATTAAAGTCGCCCAGTACAATCCAAGGCAAAATAGTAGAACTTGCAGAGAGTAAATAATTCCAAAGTGGAATTCGATCACAAGCATTATTATAGGCATAAACAAACGAAGACAAGAAGGAGACATTCTTCTCTTTAAAGGTGCATTTGCAAGTGATCCATTGGGCATTACAATCAACCACAACAATATCCCAAAAGTTCGGGTCCCAACCAACCCAAATTCTACCATTATAATGATAATCATTATTAAAAATCCACTTCCAACCCTTCTTTATTCTTTTAGAAATAGAAAGACTATTATGAGATTTTACCTTAGTTTCGAGGAAACCACAAAGAGATAAACCATTCGAATTGATGAAGTTGACCACTTCATCCTGGTGGGGTTTTTTGTTCAAACCCCTAACATTCCAAGCGGCAAGATTCATTGAGAGGCCTTGGTTGCATCACCTTGCAACCTACGGCTCCTTTTTGGGAGAGTTGAACCTTTATCACCATTACCAAGACCTCGTTTGCTGGGGGAAGCTTGTTGAACCTTACTCCTCTGTTTCTTCTTACCCTTGCTAGCCGGGGTGAATTCCCCTTCTTCAAGTGCAGGAGGCAACGGAGGCAAAGCCATGGCACCCCCAGGCGCAGCAAGTCCAAAAACCACAACATTGGGACCATGAGCATAGGAATTTTGGATTCCAGTGTTATCTATCATCACATCATCATCAACATCAGCTAGAGCCTGAAATCTGTTGGGGGAATTTATCTGTTCTTGATCAGCAAAAGCAGCATCAAGGGGAACGCTCTCCAGGATGCCCTCGGGCGCAACAGGAGCATTTTCGGGCACTGGAGTCTGAAAAGGAACAGAGTCCGGAGTGATGTGCTCGACTTGAGTGTAAGCCATATCACGAGCCAAGTCAGTTATGATGTCTGCCATATGTTGAATCATTTCCACGTCATCCAGTTGAACATTTTCGTTTTGAGCCAGGGTTTGCTGCAACTCAGTATGCTCGGGAGGAGCCCGAGTGGTGCCCTTGGGAGTATCGGAGTTTGGCGCCCCATGGTGCGCAGGAGGAGCTTTAGTGGAGCCCTTGTCAGAACTAGGATCCTTGACCTTGTTCGGGTTTTTAGTGCATCTTGCCAACGAATGGCCATAGCAAGCACAGAGGCTACAAGAAAGAGGCATGGCAGAGTAGAGAACTTGCACTTTCACTTTAACAATGGAACCATCTTCATCACTTATAACCGGGACCCAAATGAAATCTGGTTTTGGGGATTTGTAAGAGACCTCCACAAGAACACGAGCATATCTCATGGGCTCTAGCTTGGCAGTAGGAGCATCCAACGTAA
>NC_030386.2:1824904-1827404 GCF_001625215.2 Daucus carota subsp. sativus | reverse complement strand
CTCATCAGGTCTATTCCAAGCACCCCGCAGAATGTCCAAGCACGAACCATCAGGTCTAGGCCGAGCACCCCATAGGAGTGTCTTTGGGCAAAATACCATCAAGTCTACGCCAGGCACCCCACATGAATATCTTTGGGAACACAACCATCAGGTCTCTTAAAAATCTTCCCAGCGGGAGGGGGGAAGTTTCCCCTCCCACTTGGCCGCTCCGGGACGGTCTCCGTTGGTGCTATGGCCATTTACACCAACGTTGTTTTCGGGAGGGGGGAGCCGGGGTCCCCTCCATACGAATGGATCACTTCTCCTTCACGGTCAACGTCGACGTGTCTGACCCTATTCACGCCAACGTTTTTCCCAAACGCCAAAGAGCCCGAGGACTCCTCAGCGACCCTAGCAGCGCCAAGCACCGGCATCATCCGAGGACACCAGAGTTGGCAGCCCCGCCAGGGGGGAGGGAAGATTTCAAGTTCTCTTCAGGTCTATTCCGAGCACCCCGCAGAATGTCCTAGCACGAACCATCAGGTCTAGGCCGAGCACCCCATAGGAGTGTCTTTGGGCAAAATACCATCAAGTCTACGCCAAGCACCCCACATGAATGTCTTTGGGAACACAACCATCTGGTCCCTTAAAAATCTTCCCAGCGGGAGGGGGGAAGTTTCCCCTCCCGCTTGGCCGCTCCGGGACGGTCTCCGTTGGTGCTATGGCCAATTTTACACCAACGTTGTTTTTGGAGGGGGGAGCCCGACCCCTCCAACAAACGGATCACTCCTACCAGGTCACCGTTGGTGCGTCTGATCCTAATCACACCAACGTTGTTCCCCACAAGCAAAAGAGCCCAAGGGCTCCTCAGCCATGGGGGAGGGCAGTTTTTAGTTGGAACATGCCCCCTTCAAGACTGGCCAAGCATCCAAGTGGAGTGCTCAACCAGGATCCCGAAGAGAGCCCGAGGCGCCCGAATACCGTCTGCCCACAGGGAGGGTGGAGAACCCCTCCCTTCTAATCCGTTCCCTAGGGTCCCGTTGGTGAAGTGACCTGGATCCTCACCAACGCTGTCAATTTTCCCCAAGCAATGAGATCAAAGACTCAAAGCTACCAAGACGGCGCCGAGCACTGGTGTCATCTAAGGACTCCAGAGTCGACAGCCCGCCTCCAGGAGAGCAGTTTTTGGGTTATAACCTTATGCCACCAACTCAGGACTGGCCAAGCATAGAATGCCCGCATAGTTCCAGGATGATAGCCCAAAGCGCCCGAGAAGCGCCCGAAGAGCGCCCGAAGAGCGCCCCATCGAGCGCCCAACGAGCGCCCCGCGCGCGCTACCGAGCGCCCAACCCCACTGCCCAGGGAGGGGCGACAACCCCCTCCCTATATATGACATTTGAGCTTTTTCCTCATTTCCAGCAGTTTGAACAAATGTGTTCGAGGAGCCACACCCCCCTTTTTTGGAGTTCCGCTTATCCGTTTTCGACGTTTGAATAACCGAATCGAAGCTTGAAAAATCTAGTTTCTTAGTTATTTTTCTCGGATTTTTTCAGATTTCTTTAATATTTATTTTTTATTTTAGAAATCTTTTTTCTGAATTAATTCGATGTGGCCGAGGCCTCGCCGGCCGCCTTGAAGTTCAATTCCCACCGAGCACGCGTAGAATCCTTTGCAGACGACTTAAATACGCGACGGGGTATTGTAAGAGGCAGAGTGGCCTTGCTGCCACGATCCTCTGAGATTCAGCCCTGCGTCGCTTAGATTTGACCCTCCCCATCAAAATGCACCAAGTAAACGAGGCTATATCAGGTAGTCGGAAGGCGATAAAATATTATAGAAGACAAGTACATATACAAAAGAGGCAGAAAAAAAGGTAAGTATGGATACTCGAGAACGTGTTCGAAAGCTTAAAAATAGAGGAGAAGCACAAGTGTCAGACATAGGGCAGGGTGAGCCCGTGTTCCCCCGAGACAAGTACATCTAAAATAATTATAGAAGACAAGTACATCTAAAAAGGAGGCAAAAAAAGGTAAGTGTGGATACTCGAGAACGTGTTCGAAACGCTTAAAATCGAGTGAAAGCCAAGTGTCAGACATAGGGCGGTGAGCCCGTGTTCCCCCGAAATTTCGCCACGTTTCGACGAGTAGACGGGCCTTTGTGTTTCGCCGGGCGCCGATGCTCGAGGGCGCTCCTCGGGCGCTCTTCAGGCGCATCCTGGGCCGCGCGCGGCGGTGCGCTCGTTGGGGCGCTCCTCGGGCGCTCTTCAGGCGCTCCTGGGGCGCGCGCGGGGGCGCTCTTTGGGGCGCTCCTGGGGCGCTTCAGGCGCTTCCAGGGCGCTTTTGGCTATCATGCAGGCCTTGTGTTTCGCGCGGGTGCCGAGTAGATGGGCCTTTGTGTTTCATCCTGGGCCCACGAAAAAATATCGAAAATAACAGAAAACTCATGTCCAGTACAAGCTAAGATTTCCAAGTGGTGCCGTCGAAAAGCATCGAGTTCTGCTATCCCAAATGTCCTCTCGAAT
>NC_030386.2:1815689-1824804 GCF_001625215.2 Daucus carota subsp. sativus | reverse complement strand
TTTCGGAGGGTAATGTCGGGTAGATTCAATCCCTACTTGCCTTGTCTAGCCTTACCGTCAGGCTCTCAGCCACGGGGTCCGGTGCACCGACGTATATTTTGGTTGTTCGAGTAAGTCGAAATGCTTTTACATCCATTTTTGGTTGTAAAAATTTCACTAACTAGGAACTACCTCTTATGTCCCATAAGTAACAACAAAAAACTTCTCATTATGATATGGCTCCGAAATTGGCCCCTAAAATTGTTGGGTTATTTTTGAGCCCAGGTCTGATTAAAGGCCAGAATATCGCCCGGATTCTGGGTTTATCACCAAAATTCGTGGCTAGCAGATTGAGGTTATAAAAAAGCCCGTTGGGCATCCATGTTTGAGAAACGTGGGCTGCCCAAACTAAGGCACGAGCCCTCAGCCGGTCAGGGCCCAGAACTCGAAATCTAGTCCTACTAGGAGATCTGACTGACGAGTCCAGGACTCCGAGAGTCTACGAGAACTCTGAGTTTCGTGGATAACTATCTAGAGTCCTAGATAACCTCCAGCAGCTCAAGATAAGGATCAAGGATCGTCCTATCCTATCTCTGACTCAAATACCTATTTCTACTAGGATTCTAACACCAGGGATCCTACTTCTGATCAGTCTCTAACCCTGAGACATCTATATAAAGGGCTCTACCCCTCCAAAATAGAACTACGTTTTTGACTTGATTCTTCACCCCGCTGAAGATACGTAGGCACCTCGTGAGGACCCGTCTGAGTTCCGACTCGCGAGATCAGTCAAAAAGCCCAAGCTCACCCCTCGATTTTTGATCCATAACACATTAAACTATATAATATAATTATTTAATATTTAAAAATAAATAAGTTAATAAATTAAAATATTATACCAATAAGAAAATTAATTTTAAGTTTGTAAATCATAATATCTTTCTAAGAAATGATATTAAACAAGTGGTTACATTTTTTAAAGGTGCCATTCACTAATTAACTATTAATAATTTCTATAATTATAATTTTCAGGCTAATTTTCGACCAATTTACAAGAAAAAAAAAAAAATATTAGATGAAAGTGAAAAAATCCGAAAAAATCACGAAAACTCATGTTAAGTTATAAGCTTTCTTTTCCAAGTGAAATCATTCAAAAACATTGAGATTGCTACCCCGAATCCCTCTCCCAATAATTCAAAAAAAAGATTTATAAAATACAAAATAAATATTAAAAAAATCTGAAAAAATCCGAAAAAAATAACTAAGAACTAGATTTTTCAAGCTTCGATTCGGTTATTCAAACGTCCAAAACGGATAAGCGGAACTCCAAAAAGGGGGTGTGGCTCTCGAACACATTTGTTCAATGCTGGAAATGAGGAAAAAGCTCAAATGTCATATATAGGGAGGGGGTTGTCGCCCCTCCCTGGGCAGTGGGTTGGGCGCTCGGTAGCGCGCGCGGGGCGCTCGTTGGGCGCTCGATGGGGCGCTCTTCGGGCGCTCTTCGGGCGCTTTCGGGCGCTTCTCGGGCGCTTTGGGCTATCATCCTGAACTATGCGGGCATTCTATGCTTGGCCAGTCCTGAGTTGGTGGCATAAGGTTATAACCCCTAAGCACGAAGCTCACCCCTCGATTTTTGATCCATAACATTTGGCGCCGTCTGTGGGAAGAAGACAACAACCATGGTGTCCACCAGATTACGCTCAGAAATTCATGCACCTTCAAACGGAGACAACACCGCAACCCAGGATCCACCCTTGTCTCAGGTCACCGCTGGAACCTCAAATCCCATCACCACCACACCACCAGTCACGTTGACCCTTGCTAGCAGTGGCACAACCACCGCTGCTCAAACCTCGATTCCTATGATTTTGGCACGCTGCCCCCTATGACTAATGTTGTGGCCACAGCCACTGATCATGGGACTCATTACTCAACCGTTGTGACGACCACAAGAGGACCAACAGATGAGTATGTAGTTTATACGGACGACTCTTCTGAAGATTCGGAGAGGGACTATGATATTCCCCCACGAAGGAGGAGAGACGGAAACCAGAGTCGAGGCTCCCAGCACAACACCAGGCCGAATAACCCCGAGTCCCGTCGACCCACGGACCAGGAGTATGAAGCTAGGATTCGAGCTTATGAACAGGAGATAGCTCAATTGAAAAGAGACAGGGCGGCACAACAGGCCAGGCAGCCACCGCCCGAACCTCGACAAAGGACTGAAAACCCTCAGAACTCAGGTATGAATAGAATTAACTTGTTGGCTGCAGGTGATCCAGAGAACCCGATCCCCCCATTCACCGAGGAAATCATGGCAGCAAGGATTTCTCGAAAGTTCAAATTGCCCACTATTAAGGCATATGATGGAACGGGTGACCCCGCGAATCATGTACGAACCTTCATGAATGCATTGCTGTTGCAACCAGTCACGGAGGCCATCAAGTGTCGAGCCTTCCCCCAAACCTTGAGCGGGATGGCTCAGCACTGGTATAGTCGACTACCCCCTAACTCTATATCCTCGTTCGGAGATTTGAGCCGAGCTTTCATAGGCCAGTTTATTGGGAGTAAGACCCACGCTAAGAGTTCAGCCTCGTTGATGAACCTTCACCAAGGCAGGAACGAATCCCTTCGAGACTATATGAATAGGTTCACCAAGGAGGCGCTCAAAGTCCCGGATTTGGACCAAAAGGTAGCGATGATCGCCCTTCAACAAGGAACCACGGATGATAATTTCCGCCGCTCACTAGCCAAGAGGGCCCCTGACAACATGAATGAGCTCCAAGAGAGAGCCGGGAAGTATATTAAGGCGGAGGAAAGCATGAGAAAATCCCAGAATAACCAGGGACCAACCACGGACTCTAAGAAGCGTGGGAACGATACTGAATATGATGCTGATAACAAGTATTTGAAAAGGGAAGATGGTGAAAAGTCACCTACCAAGAAGCAATCAGGACCGAGGTTCACTGAGTATGCAAGGCTGAATGCCCCAGGAGTCAGATTCTGATGGAAATTGAGAAAGAGGGAGGAGTTCGATGGCCGAAGCCAATTAGGACTGACCCCGAAAAAAGAAACAAGGACTTGTATTGCAGGTTTCATAAGGATACAGGACATAAGACCGATGATTGTCGGCAGTTGAAGGATGAGATTGAGTTTTTGATCCGGAAAGGCAAGTTGTCCAGGTATACTAAGGATGTAGATAGGAATCCCCATGACAATGATAGTCGCGATAGGGACAATGATGATCATGATAGGAGAACCGAGCCTCGAGGGCCCGTGATCAATATGATCTCTGGAGGACCGACTGCAGCAGGCTTGTCTAGTAACTCACGAAAAGCTTATGCTCGTGAAGTGATATGTATCGTTGGAGAACCCCCGAAGAGGGCCAAGACCGAGATTGCGTTAACCTTTGATGATTCTGATCTAGAAGGGGTGAAGTTCCCCCACGACGACCCGTTGGTCATAACTCCCGTTATTGGAAACTCATCTATTAAGAGGGTTCTTGTTGATAATGGAGCTTCTGTAGACATCCTCTTCTATGATGCTTATCAAAAGATGGGGTATGCTGATTCACAGTTGACACCGTCCAACATGCCGATCTATGGTTTCAACGGAGTAGAATCCAAGATTGAAGGAATAATCCAATTACCAGTAACCATGGGAGCAGAGCCACGACAGGCCACTTATATGTTGAACTTTATGGTCATTAAGGCCTCATCAACCTACAACGCTATCCTAGGAAGGACAGGGATGCATGTTTTTAAAGCCATAGCATCCACATATCACTTGAAAATCAAGTTCCCCACAAGAAACGGGGTAGGAGAAGAAAAAGGAGACCAGAAAATGGCCAGGAGTTGTTATGTTGCAGCCTTGAAACCCGGGGGAGTCGGGGGGCAGGTTCTATCAATTAAGGAATTGGTTCCCATCTCCTTGTTCCGAGGTAAACCAGAAAAGGTTATGGCGTTTGATCTTAAGAATGCAAGAGCCACGTGTTGGCGCTTAGCTAATAAGATGTTTAAGCATCTAAATGAGAAGACCGTGGAGGTCTATGTCAATGATATGCTAGTGAAGAGCTTGAAGAAAGCTGATCACCTTGAGCGCCTGAGAGAGGCTTTCAGAGTCCTGAGGACAAATAAGATCGAAGTCTTGACTGACCAACCCCTTAGGATGATAATGCATAGCCCGAAGGCTAGTGGAAGATTGATTAAGTGGGCAGTAGAGCTTGAAAATTTCGACATTCGATACAAGCCACGGGTGGCAATCAAAGCTCAAGCCCTGGCTGACTTCCTAGTTAAATGCACCATTGACAACCAGGAAGTCGGGGGGCAGGAGAGTAGGGTAGAGGAACCCAAAGAAGAGGAGAAACTTAATGAGCTTTTGACGAAGTTTCAAAAACAAATGGTGCAGGGCTTGTGCTCCAAACCCCTGATGGGTTCGTCATTGAGTTTTCTACAAAGCAAGATTTCCCGGCCACAAATAACGAGGCTGAATGTGAAGCCTTATTGGCGTGCCTTGGACTAGCTAGAACTCTGAGAATCAAGAACTTAAAAGTCTGTGGAGACTCAAGACTTGAAGTCTTTCAGTTAGCTTATGGAGCCAAAGCAGTGGTGTCACTAGTCGCGACTCGTACAACTTTCAGACCCTGGATGGAGTCAAGGTTCCAAGGAGTTGGCACGCCACCAACTTGAAGATTTACTATGTTTATTGATTGTCTTAGTAAGTAGATAACCATTGAATAAGGTCTGATAGACCATTGTCATTTAGTTTTAAACTTTGTTGATTTCAGTTATTTATCTCTTCTACTATAGTTTCAATAAAATTTCTCAAGGATTGTTCCCTATCTAATGTTTCAATGTTTTCCTTGAGTATTTGTTTATCTACAACGAATTAATCAACTCGAAACGGGGGTTCTATGGTCTTTATGTGGCCCTCAGCTTGATCCTTCCAAGCTTTAGCCTGAGAAAGCCTAATACAACCCCATTATAGAATAAGCCTAGAAACGGCCCCTAAAACACATGCCATGGCTCAGTCTTAGTTAAGAGATTGGCCTATGATATGCCTAAGTGATTATTGTTTGACTTAACAAATAAAAAACTAGTCTTGATTAGACAATAAGCTAACTAGGCACAGCGAGTCTCGGCTTTAAAAGCCTTCTAAACTCTTAGATCAACCTGAACTAGGTCTATCATAATCAAACATGATTACGCTCGAGAGCGCCCTATGAGCGCCTTGGGAGCGCCCTATGAGCGCCCCAGGATCGCCAAGAACGTCCGAGGAGTGCCTGATAACACTCACCGTGGAGACCTGGGCTCCCAACACGCCCTAAATCGACCTGGGTAAGGTCGACAATCAACATGGTGTTGGAAAACACCCAACGCTCGAGAGCGCCCTAGAAGCGCCTTGGGAGCGCCCAATGAGCGCCCCAGGAGCGCCTAGAACAATCGAGGAGCGCTTGAGGACCCAACGCCCTAAGTGCGCCTTGCAAGCGCCCTAAGTGCGCCTGATGAACTGGGTGAGCTCCACAATCAACTTAGGTGCCAAAAGGCGCGCAACGTCCAAGTGCGCCCTAGAGCGGCCAACAAGTTCCCTGGGAGCGCTCTATGAGCGCCCCAGGAGCGCCTAGAACAACCGAGGAGCGCTTGAGGACCCAACGCCCTAAGTGCGCCTTGCAAGCGCCCTAAGTGCGCCTGATGACCTGGGTGAGCTCCACAATCTACTTAGGTGCCAAAAGGCGCGCAACGTCCAAGTGCGCCCTAGAGCGGCCAACAAGTTCCCTGGGAGCGCTCTATGAGCGCCCCAGGAGCGCCAAGAGCGCCCGAGGTGCGCCTGAGGACCTCTCCAGCGTCGACCTGGGCACCAAGGATGCCCTAAATCGACCTGGGTGAGGTCGACAACTAACTTGGGTGCTAAAAAACACCTAACGCCCGAGAGCGCCCAAGAAGCGCCCTGGGAGCGCCCTATGAACGCCACAGGAGCGCCAAGAGCGCCCGAGGTGCGCCTGAGGACCTCACCGGCGTCGACCTGGGCACCAAGGATGTCCTAAATCGACCTGGGTGAGGTCGACAAATGACTTGGGTGTTAAAAAACCCCCAACGCCCGAGAGCGCCCGAGAAGCGCCCTGGGAGCGCTCTATGAGCGCCCCAGGAGCGCCAAGAGCGCCCGAGGTGCGCCTGAGGACCTCACCAGCGTCGACCTGGGCACCAAGGATGCCCTAAATCGACCTGGGTGAGGTCGAAAACGGACTTGGGTGTCAAATAACACCCAACGCCCGAGAGCGCCCTAAGAGCGCCCTATGAGCGCCCCAGGAGCGCCATGAGCGCCCGAGGTGTGCCTGAGGACCTCACTAGTGTCTACCTGGGCACCCAACACGCCCTAAATCGACTTGGGTGAGGTCAACAACTAACTTGGGTGCTAAAAAACACCTAACGCCCCAGAGCGCCCGAGAAGCGCCCTGGGAGCGCCCTATGAGCGCCCCAGGAGCGCCAAGAGCGCCCGAGGTGCACCTGAGGACCTCACCAGCGTCGACCTGGGCACCCAAAACGCCCTAAATCGACCTGGGTGAGGTCGACAATTAACTTAGGTGTCTAAAAACACCTAACGCCCGAGAGCGCCCAGGGAGCGCTCTATGAGCGCCCCAGGAGCGCCAAGAGCGCCCGAGGTGCGCCTGAGGACCTCACCAGCGTCGACCTGGGCACCAAGGATGCCCTAAATCGACCTGGGTAAGGTCGAAAATGGACTTGGGTGTCAAACAAACCCAACGCCCGAGAGCGCCCGAGAAGCGCCCTATGAGCGCCCCAGGAGCGCGAAATGCGCCCCCAGAGCGCCCGACAGGCGCCCAACGCCCGAGAGCGCCTTAGTTGCGCCCCACTAGCGTCCCGGGAGCAACCGAGGACCTCACCAGGATCGACCAGGGCACCCAAGGCACCCTAAATAGACCTGAGTGAGCTCTACTATCAATTTCGGTGCTAAAACACACCCGGAGCTCGAGAGTGCTCGAGGTGCGCCACATGAGCGCCCAACGCCTGAAGGCGCCAGACTTGCGCCTGAGATCACCCGAAGAGCTCACCAAAAGCACTCTAAATCGACCTGGGTGAGCTCCACAATCGACTTGGATGCTAAAAGGCGCGCAACGCCTGAGAGCGCCCGAGGTGCGCCCCATCAGTATCCCAAGAGCGCCCACGAGCGCCCGGAAGGCCCAAGAGCGCCCTAGGAGCGCCCCACGATCAACCCGGGTTCCCCAGGATCGACCTGGGTGCCCCACGGCACCCTGATTCGACTTGGGTGAGCCCCAAGGTCGTCATGGGCTCCCCAAAATGCCCCAAATTGACCCAGATGTCTGATTTTACTCAAAAAACTCTGAAAAAATTCTAGAAAGTTGGAGTCAAATATGAAAATTCCAAGAAAAATAGAATTGAGTCCCGGAAAAACATGAAAATGCTTGAGAGCACTATAAACGCATACGATGTGGCCTATAGGAACGATTTTCTTCATAGGAAAGGCTTGAAAAGACGGAAAAAGACTCGTAAAGTCTGTAAAATCATTGAAAAGGCTTGAAAAGTCGTCTGAGATGCTCTAAAACTTTAGAAAAGTTTCTACGAAACTTATCCAAAGTTGGGGGGCAAATGATATGGCTCCGAAATTGGCCCTAAAAATTGTTGGGTTATTTTGAGCCCAGGTCTGATTAAAGGCCAGAATATAAGGCCCGGATTCTGGGTTTATCACCCAAAATTCGTGGCTAGCAGATTGAGGTTATAAAAAGCCCGTTGGGCATCCATGTTTGAGAAACGTGGGCTGCCCAAACTCAAGGCACGAGCCCTCAGCCCGGTCAGGGCCCAGAACTCGAATCCTAGTCCTACTAGGAGTCTGACTGACGAGTCCAGGACTCCGAGAGTCCTACGAGAACTCTGAGTTTCGTGGATAACTATCTAGAGTCCTAGATAACCTCCAGCAGCTCAAGATAAGGATCAAGGATCAGTCCTATCCTATCTCTGACTCAAATACCTATTTCTACTAGGATTCTAACACCAGGGATCCTACTTCTGATCAGTCTCTAACCCTGAGACATCTATATAAAGGGCTCTACCCCTCCAAAATAGAACTACGTTTTTTGACTTGATTCTTCACCCCGCTGAAGATACGTAGGCACCTCGTGAGGACCCGTCTGAGTTCCGACTCGCGAGATCAGTCAAAAAGCACGAAGCTCACCCCTCGATTTTTGATCCATAACACATTAAACTATATAATATAATTATTTAATATTTAAAAATAAATAAGTTAATAAATTAAAATATTATACAAATAAGAAAATTAATTTTTAAGTTTGTAAATCATAATATCTTTTCTAAGAAATGATATTAAACAAGTGGTTACATTTTTTAAAGGTGCCATTCACTAATTAACTATTAATAATTATATAATTATAATTTTCAGGCTAATTTTCGACCAATTTTACAAGAAAAAATAAAAAAAATATTAGATGAAAGTGAAAAAATCCGAAAAAATCACGAAAACTCATGTTAAGTATAAGCTTTCTTTTCCAAGTGAAATCATTCAAAAACATTGAGATTTGCTACCCCGAATCCCCTCTCCCAATAATTCAAAAAAAAGATTTATAAAATACAAAATAAATATTAAAAAATCTGAAAAAATCCGAAAAAAATAACTAAGAAACTAGATTTTTCAAGCTTCGATTCGGTTATTCAAACGTCCAAAACGGATAAGCGGAACTCCAAAAAAGGGGGGTGTGGCTCCTCGAACACATTTGTTCAAACTGCTGGAAATGAGGAAAAAGCTCAAATGTCATATATAGGGAGGGGGTTGTCGCCCCTCCCTGGGCAGTGGGGTTGGGCGCTCGGTAGCGCGCGCGGGGCGCTCGTTGGGCGCTCGATGGGGCGCTCTTCGGGCGCTCTTCGGGCGCTCTTCGGGCGCTCTTCGGGCGCTCTTCGGGCGCTTCTCGGGCGCTTTGGGCTATCATCCTGGAACTATGCGGGCATTCTATGCTTGGCCAGTCCTGAGTTGGTGGCATAAGGTTATAACCCAAAAACTGCTCTCCTGGAGGCGGGCTGTCGACTCTGGAGTCCTTAGATGACACCAGTGCTCGGCGCCGTCTTGGTAGCTTTGAGTCTTTGATCTCATT
>NC_030386.2:1800689-1805689 GCF_001625215.2 Daucus carota subsp. sativus | reverse complement strand
CAAAAAGTTTTTCGGAGGGTAATGTCGGGTAGATTCAATCCCTACTTGCCTTGTCTAGCCTTACCGTCAGGCTCTCAGCCACGGGGTCCGGTGCACCGACGTATATTTTGGTTGTTCGAGTAAGTCGAAATGATCTTTACATCCATTTTTGGTTGTAAACATTTCACTAACTAGGAACTACCTCTTATGTCCCATAAGTAACAACAAAAATTATCATTAAACTATATAATATAATTATTTAATATTTAAAAATAAATAAGTTAATAAATTAAAATATTATACAAATAAGAAAATTAATTTTTAAGTTTGTAAATCATAATATCTTTTCTAAGAAATGATATTAAACAAGTGGTTACATTTTTTAAAGGTGCCATTCACTAATTAACTATTAATAATTATATAATTATAATTTTCAGGCTAATTTTCGACCAATTTTACAAGAAAAAATAAAAAAAATATTAGATGAAAGTGAAAAAATCCGAAAAAATCACGAAAACTCATGTTAAGTATAAGCTTTCTTTTCCAAGTGAAATCATTCAAAAACATTGAGATTTGCTACCCCGAATCCCCTCTCCCAATAATTCAAAAAAAAAATTATAAAATACAAAATAAATATTAAAAAAATCTGAAAAAATCCGAAAAAAATAACTAAGAAACTAGATTTTTCAAGCTTCGATTCGGTTATTCAAACGTCCAAAACGGATAAGCGGAACTCCAAAAAAGGGGGGTGTGGCTCCTCGAACACATTTGTTCAAACTGCTGGAAATGAGGAAAAAGCTCAAATGTCATATATAGGGAGGGGGTTGTCGCCCCTCCCTGGGCAGTGGGGTTGGGCGCTCGGTAGCGCGCGCGGGGCGCTCGTTGGGCGCTCGATGGGGCGCTCTTCGGGCGCTTCTCGGGCGCTTTGGGCTATCATCCTGGAACTATGCGGGCATTCTATGCTTGGCCAGTCCTGAGTTGGTGGCATAAGGTTATAACCCAAAAACTGCTCTCCTGGAGGCGGGCTGTCGACTCTGGAGTCCTTAGATGACACCAGTGCTCGGCGCCGTCTTGGTAGCTTTGAGTCTTTGATCTCATTGCTTGGGGAAAATTGACAGCGTTGGTGAGGATCCAGGTCACTTCACCGACGGGACCCTAGGGAACGGATTAGAAGGGAGGGGTTCTCCACCCTCCCTGTGGGCAGACGGTATTCGGGCGCCTCGGGCTCTCTTCGGGATCCTGGTTGAGCACTCCACTTGGATGCTTGGCCAGTCTTGAAGGGGGCATGTTCCAACTAAAAACTGCCCTCCCCCATGGCTGAGGAGCCCTTGGGCTCTTTTGCTTGTGGGGAACAACGTTGGTGTGATTAGGATCAGACGCACCAACGGTGACCTGGTAGGAGTGATCCGTTTGTTGGAGGGGTCGGGCTCCCTCCTCCAAAAACAACGTTGGTGTAAAATTGGCCATAGCACCAACGGAGACCGTCCCGGAGCGGCCAAGCGGGAGGGGAAACTTCCCCCCTCCCGCTGGGAAGATTTTTAAGAGACCAGATGGTAGTGTTCCCAAAGACATTCATGTGGGGTGCTTGGCGTAGACTTGATGGTATTTTGCCCAAAGACACTCCTATGGGGTGCTCGGCCTAGACCTGATGGTTCGTGCTAAGACATTCTGCGGGGTGCTCGGAATAGACCTGACGAGAACTTGAAATCTTCCCTCCCCCCTGGCGGGGCTGCCAACTCTGGTGTCCTCGGATGACGCCGGTGCTTGGCGCTGCTAGGGTCGCTGAGGAGTCCTCGGGCTCTTTGGCGTTTGGGAAAAACGTTGGCGTGAATAGGGTCAGACACGTCGACGTTGACCGTGAAGGAGAAGTGATCCATTCGTATGGAGGGGACCCCGGCTCCCCCCTCCCGAAAACAACGTTGGTGTAAATGGCCATAGCACCAACGGAGACCGTCCCGGAGCGGCCAAGCGGGAGGGGAAACTTCCCTCCTCCCGCTGGGAAGATTTTTAAGAGACCAGATGGTAGTGTTCCCAAAGACATTCATGTGGGGTGCTTGGCGTAGACTTGATGGTATTTTGCCCAAAGACACTCCTATGGGGTGCTCGGCCTAGACCTGATGGTTCGTGCTAGGACATTCTGCGGGGTGCTCGGAATAGACCTGATGAGAACTTGAAATCTTCCCTCCCCCCTGGCGGGGCTGCCAACTCTGGTGTCCTCGGATGACGCCGGTGCTTGGCGCTGCTAGGGTCGCTGAGGAGTCCTCGGGCTCTTTGGTGTTTGGGAAAAACGTTGGCGTGAATAGGGTCAGACACGTCGACGTTGACCGTGAAGGAGAAGTGATCCATTCGTATGGAGGGGACCCCGGCTCCCCCCTCCCGAAAACAACGTTGGTGTAAATGGCCATAGCACCAACGGAGACCGTCCCGGAGCGGCCAAGCGGGAGGGGAAACTTCCCCCCTCCCGCAGGGAAGATTTTTAAGAGACCAGATGGTTGTGTTCCCAAAGATATTCATGTGGGGTGCCTGGCGTTGACTTGATGGTAATTTGCCCAAAGACACTCCTATGGGGTGCTCGGCCTAGACCTGATGGTTCGTGCTAGGACATTCTGCGGGGTGCTTGGAATAGACCGGATGAGAACTTGAAATCTTCCCTCCCCCCTGGCGGGGCTGCCAACTCTGGTGTCCTCGGATGACGCCGGTGCTTGGCGCTGCTAGGATCGCTGAGGAGTCCTCGGGCTCTTTGGCGTTTGGGAAAAACGTTGGCGTGAATAGGGTCAGACACGTCGACGTTGACCGTGAAGGAGAAGTGATCCATTCGTATGGAGGGGACCCCGGCTCCCCCTCCCGAAAACAACGTTGGTGTAAATGGCCATAGCACCAACGGAGACCGTCCCGGAGTGGCCAAATTCGCGCATAGCGGTTCACGTTGCTTACACTACTGTGGGTTGATTTCTTTTAGACCTTTGGGTTTTGAAGGGTTCAGCCTGTTGTATGTGGGTTTCGTGTTGTACGTGGAGCGCATGAGTTGTGATTTGTATTTCCCGGTTGGTTGGATCCCTGTCTCGGCAGCGACAATCGCTTGGTCTTACATGTTCATTAAGTCAGAGAGTTGTGAATGATGCCCTCAGATGAGATTGGTGCCCTGCGTAATATACCTATCGTGATGGAATATCGATGTCCCATAGTCCCTAATTCGTCTTGTGCATTTTATTTTGTGCAAGACCAACAATGAATCTAACATGGTCTTCCGCCTTTTCATTTCCTTTTGGTCTTGTAAGTGTCGGGAGTCCATGTGTTGAGGGAAATCTTGAATGCGGAACTGGTAATCGATTATGGACTTGGTCCATACTTTTCCGAGATATATGTCCGCTACGGAAGTCCGTTGCGCTTTGTGTTGAGTAATGGGTGCTAATGTATCTTTTGCTCATGCTTAGCCTTCGGCCTGAAGGAATGCTACCTGGTTGATCCTGCCAGTAGTCATATGCTTGTCTCAAAGATTAAGCCATGCATGTGTAAGTATGAACTAATTCAGACTGTGAAACTGCGAATGGCTCATTAAATCAGTTATAGTTTGTTTGATGGTATTTGCTACTCGGATAACCGTAGTAATTCTAGAGCTAATACGTGCAACAAACCCCGACTTCTGGAAGGGATGCATTTATTAGATAAAAGGTCGACGCGGGCTCTGCCCGTCGCTTCGATGATTCATGATAACTCGACGGATCGCACGGCCTTTGTGCCGGCGACACATCATTCAAATTTCTGCCCTATCAACTTTCGATGGTAGGATAGTGGCCTACTGTAAGACCCTTATGTTGCTAAGACGGATTTTAGCAAGGGGACGTTAAGTCACCCCGAGTCGACCCTGTGGATTGGCGTTGGGCTGGGCGCCAGGGTCAAAGCTTAAGGTAGCTGGGTTTATATTGGGGCAAGGTAGCAGATGGACATGTCGCCTTGTGTAGCCTTGGATTGGCTTGGAAGACCCTTGAGTGGTTTTGTGGGATTTGGACTTGGAGCGTTGGGGCGACTCCAAGGGCGGTCGCTGAGCTGGGCAGCGACCAGGCGCAGGTAGAGCGCAGGTAGGGCGCTACTGGGCGACGGCGCCTGAAGGGTGGCATTAACCCGGGCTGATGGATGCTTGGGGTAAATTGTTGGAAGCTAAGTGCTAGAGAGTTGGAGTCTTGGGCTTAGTAAATTGGGCAGGTTGCTCAGGCCAAGTGAGGGAGGCACTTGGGCCAAAATGGAGTTGCGTACATAGGCGCTTGGGCTGCGTCCTATGGGCGCCTGGACACTCTTGAGAAGTGTTTTGGTGGGCTAATCAGATGGACTTGAAGGCCCAAATTGGTGGGTAATGTGGGCTGGGTTATGTGGCTAAAAAGAGGGCTGAGTGGGGCAAAGGAAACTGCCAGGAACTGCTTGGAACTGCTTGGAACTGCTAGTAACTGCCACAACTGCTACATGGGCGCTGGAGCCTTGGGGCGCGCGGGAAACGCCTTGGGGGCGCCTGGAGTATATATAATATTTAGATAGGCATTCTAAATATTATGCACAGGGGGTGTATCATTATGCACAATAGGTGTATGAGTAGAATTACAAGTTCTAATGGATCTGCACTTGTAATATCTAGTATGCTAGGCAGTGGGAGTCTGTAAGTATACACTTTGTATTTATATGCTAGGCAGTTGGAAGTCTGTAAGCATATGTTGAGTTTGTAATCCTTTCATTGTTGGGGCAATAAAGGTTGGGCTTGTTTGGCCTGTATATTGTTGTGTGTTTACATTTGCATGGTAATCAAACACACTTACACACACTTGGGTTGTGTGGGGGAAAGGCTGACTGTTCTTGGGCAGGGCGCAGCGTGGGCGCAACAGGGGCGCAGCAGGGCGCTGGCGGGCGCTGGGTCAAGGGCAGGCCGCGCAGGGGAGAAAATTCAAGGGTGAGAACTTACCCCTGTGACAAATGGTATCAGAGCGAGGTTGGAAGTTTTTGGGATGGTTTTCGCTGGATAAGTTCATTAAGAT
>NC_030386.2:1773189-1780689 GCF_001625215.2 Daucus carota subsp. sativus | reverse complement strand
CGGGCAGTTTCCTCTTGATAAAACACACACACGCGCGCGCGTACGTGCGTGCGTTTGCGTCGGTGCGTCGGTGCGTCGGTGCGCGGGCGCCAGCGCCTTAGGCGCCTTTGGGCCGACGGGCGACGGGCATCGGGCGTCGGGCGCCGCTGCTCGGGGGCGCCCTGTGGGCGCCTTGGGGCGCCGAGGCCTCGAGGGTGCTCGTTGGGGCTCTCAAAGGGCGCTCTTCAAGCACTTTGCTGCGCGCGCGCGCGCAGGGCGCTCCTCGGGCGCGCGCGGGGCGCTCGTTGGGGCGCTCCTCAGGCGCGCGCGCGGGGCGCTTGTTGGGGCGCTCCTCGGGCGCTCGTCAGGCGCTTTCAGGCGCGCGCGCGGGGCGCTCGTTGGGGCGCTCGTCGAGCGCTCATCAGGCGCGCGCGGGGCGCTCGTTTTGGGCGCTCCTCGGGCGCTCTTCAGGCGCTCATTGGGCGCTTCGGGCTATCATCATGGAACTACATGGGCATTCTATGCTTCGCCAGTCCTGAGTTGGTGGCACAAGGTTATAACCCAAAAACATGGGCATTCATAACCGAATACGAAATGCTTGGTTACCACGACATGCGGGCCCATGGTCTTGGGATGATTCTCAGCATCTTGGGCACGTTTTTCCTTGTCGACGCTATTCTGCAGAGCTGACGCATGTTCGGCCGAGCCAAATAGTCTTTAAACCGAGTCGTGGGATTTCAAAACTTTTTGAACTTATTACTAAGCACAAAAAGTTTTTCGGAGGGTAATGTCGGGTAGATTCAATCCCTACTTGCCTTGTCTAGCCTTACCGTCAGGCTCTCAGCCACGGGGTCCGGTGCACCGACGTATATTTTGGTTGTTCGAGTAAGTCGAAATGATCTTTACATCCATTTTTGGTTGTAAACATTTCACTAACTAGGAACTACCTCTTATGTCCCATAAGTAACAACAAAAATTATCATTATGATATGGCTCCGAAATTGGCCCTAAAAATTGTTGGGTTATTTTGAGCCCAGGTCTGATTAAAGGCCAGAATATAAGGCCCGGATTCTGGGTTTATCACCCAAAATTCGTGGCTAGCAGATTGAGGTTATAAAAAGCCCGTTGGGCATCCATGTTTGAGAAACGTGGGCTGCCCAAACTCAAGGCACGAGCCCTCAGCCCGGTCAGGGCCCAGAACTCGAATCCTAGTCCTACTAGGAGTCTGACTGACGAGTCCAGGACTCCGAGAGTCCTACGAGAACTCTGAGTTTCGTGGATAACTATCTAGAGTCCTAGATAACCTCCAGCAGCTCAAGATAAGGATCAAGGATCAGTCCTATCCTATCTCTGACTCAAATACCTATTTCTACTAGGATTCTAACACCAGGGATCCTACTTCTGATCAGTCTCTAACCCTGAGACATCTATATAAAGGGCTCTACCCCTCCAAAATAGAACTACGTTTTTTGACTTGATTCTTCACCCCGCTGAAGATACGTAGGCACCTCGTGAGGACCCGTCTGAGTTCCGACTCGCGAGATCAGTCAAAAAGCACGAAGCTCACCCCTCGATTTTTGATCCATAACACATTAAACTATATAATATAATTATTTAATATTTAAAAATAAATAAGTTAATAAATTAAAATATTATACAAATAAGAAAATTAATTTTTAAGTTTGTAAATCATAATATCTTTTCTAAGAAATGATATTAAACAAGTGGTTACATTTTTTAAAGGTGCCATTCACTAATTAACTATTAATAATTATATAATTATAATTTTCAGGCTAATTTTCGACCAATTTTACAAGAAAAAATAAAAAATATATTAGATGAAAGTGAAAAAATCCGAAAAAATCACGAAAACTCATGTTAAGTATAAGCTTTCTTTTCCAAGTGAAATCATTCAAAAACATTGAGATTTGCTACCCCGAATCCCCTCTCCCAATAATTCAAAAAAAAAGATTTATAAAATACAAAATAAATATTAAAAAAATCTGAAAAAATCCGAAAAAAATAACTAAGAAACTAGATTTTTCAAGCTTCGATTCGGTTATTCAAACGTCCAAAACGGATAAGCGGAACTCCAAAAAAGGGGGGTGTGGCTCCTCGAACACATTTGTTCAAACTGCTGGAAATGAGGAAAAAGCTCAAATGTCATATATAGGGAGGGGGTTGTCGCCCCTCCCTGGGCAGTGGGGTTGGGCGCTCGGTAGCGCGCGCGGGGCGCTCGTTGGGCGCTCGATGGGGCGCTCTTCGGGCGCTCTTCGGGCGCTCTTCGGGCGCTTCTCGGGCGCTTTGGGCTATCATCCTGGAACTATGCGGGCATTCTATGCTTGGCCAGTCCTGAGTTGGTGGCATAAGGTTATAACCCCTAAGCACGAAGCTCACCCCTCGATTTTTGATCCATAACATTTGGCGCCGTCTGTGGGAAGAAGACAACAACCATGGTGTCCACCAGATTACGCTCAGAAATTCATGCACCTTCAAACGGAGACAACACCGCAACCCAGGATCCACCCTTGTCTCAGGTCACCGCTGGAACCTCAAATCCCATCACCACCACACCACCAGTCACGTTGACCCTTGCTAGCAGTGGCACAACCACCGCTGCTCAAACCTCGATTCCTATGATTTTTGGCACGCTGCCCCCTATGACTAATGTTGTGGCCACAGCCACTGATCATGGGACTCATTACTCAACCGTTGTGACGACCACAAGAGGACCAACAGATGAGTATGTAGTTTATACGGACGACTCTTCTGAAGATTCGGAGAGGGACTATGATATTCCCCCACGAAGGAGGAGAGACGGAAACCAGAGCCGAGGCTCCCAGCACAACACCAGGCCGAATAACCCCGAGTCCCGTCGACCCACGGACCAGGAGTATGAAGCTAGGATTCGAGCTTATGAACAGGAGATAGCTCAATTGAAAAGAGACAGGGCGGCACAACAGGCCAGGCAGCCACCGCCCGAACCTCGACAAAGGACTGAAAACCCTCAGAACTCAGGTATGAATAGAATTAACTTGTTGGCTGCAGGTGATCCAGAGAACCCGATCCCCCCATTCACCGAGGAAATCATGGCAGCAAGGATTTCTCGAAAGTTCAAATTGCCCACTATTAAGGCATATGATGGAACGGGTGACCCCGCGAATCATGTACGAACCTTCATGAATGCATTGCTGTTGCAACCAGTCACGGAGGCCATCAAGTGTCGAGCCTTCCCCCAAACCTTGAGCGGGATGGCTCAGCACTGGTATAGTCGACTACCCCCTAACTCTATATCCTCGTTCGGAGATTTGAGCCGAGCTTTCATAGGCCAGTTTATTGGGAGTAAGACCCACGCTAAGAGTTCAGCCTCGTTGATGAACCTTCACCAAGGCAGGAACGAATCCCTTCGAGACTATATGAATAGGTTCACCAAGGAGGCGCTCAAAGTCCCGGATTTGGACCAAAAGGTAGCGATGATCGCCCTTCAACAAGGAACCACGGATGATAATTTCCGCCGCTCACTAGCCAAGAGGGCCCCTGACAACATGAATGAGCTCCAAGAGAGAGCCGGGAAGTATATTAGGCGGAGGAAAGCATGAGAAAATCCCAGAATAACCAGGGACCAACCACGGACTCTAAGAAGCGTGGGAACGATACTGAATATGATGCTGATAACAAGTATTTGAAAAGGGAAGATGGTGAAAAGTCACCTACCAAGAAGCAATCAGGACCGAGGTTCACTGAGTATGCAAGGCTGAATGCCCCCAGGAGTCAGATTCTGATGGAAATTGAGAAAGAGGGAGGAGTTCGATGGCCGAAGCCAATTAGGACTGACCCCGAAAAAGAAACAAGGACTTGTATTGCAGGTTTCATAAGGATACAGGACATAAGACCGATGATTGTCGGCAGTTGAAGGATGAGATTGAGTTTTTGATCCGGAAAGGCAAGTTGTCCAGGTATACTAAGGATGTAGATAGGAATCCCCATGACAATGATAGTCGCGATAGGGACAATGATGATCATGATAGGAGAACCGAGCCTCGAGGGCCCGTGATCAATATGATCTCTGGAGGACCGACTGCAGCAGGCTTGTCTAGTAACTCACGAAAAGCTTATGCTCGTGAAGTGATATGTATCGTTGGAGAACCCCCGAAGAGGGCCAAGACCGAGATTGCGTTAACCTTTGATGATTCTGATCTAGAAGGGGTGAAGTTCCCCCACGACGACCCGTTGGTCATAACTCCCGTTATTGGAAACTCATCTATTAAGAGGGTTCTTGTTGATAATGGAGCTTCTGTAGACATCCTCTTCTATGATGCTTATCAAAAGATGGGTATGCTGATTCACAGTTGACACCGTCCAACATGCCGATCTATGGTTTCAACGGAGTAGAATCCAAGATTGAAGGAATAATCCAATTACCAGTAACCATGGGAGCAGAGCCACGACAGGCCACTTATATGTTGAACTTTATGGTCATTAAGGCCTCATCAACCTACAACGCTATCCTAGGAAGGACAGGGATGCATGTTTTAAAGCCATAGCATCCACATATCACTTGAAAATCAAGTTCCCCACAAGAAACGGGGTAGGAGAAGAAAAGGAGACCATAAAATGGCCAGGAGTTGTTATGTTGCAGCCTTGAAACCGGGGGAGTCGGGGGCAGGTTCTATCAATTAAGGAATTGGTTTCCATCTCCTTGTTCCGAGGTAACAGAAAAGGTTATGGCGTTTGATCTTAAGAATGCAAGAGCACGTATTGGCGCTTAAGCTAATAAGATGTTTAAGCATCTAAATGAGAAGACCGTGGAGGTCTATGTCAATGATATGCTAGTGAAGAGCTTGAAGAAAGCTGATCACCTTGAGCGCCTGAGAGAGGCTTTCAGAGTCCTGAGGACAATAAGATCGAAGTCTTGACTGACCAACCCCTTAGGATGATAATGCATAGCCCGAAGGCTAGTGGAAGATTGATTAAGTGGCAGTAGAGCTTGAAAATTTCGACATTCGATACAAGCCACGGGTGGCAATCAAAGCTCAAGCCTGGCTGACTTCCTAGTTAAATGCACCATTGACAACCAGGAAGTCGGGGGCAGGAGAGTAGGGTAGAGGAACCCAAAGAAGAGGAGAAACTTAATGAGCTTTTTGACGACGTTTCAAAAACAAATGGTGCAGGGCTTGTGCTCCAAACCCCTGATGGGTTCGTCATTGAGTTTTCTACAAAGCAGATTTCCCGGCCACAAATAACGAGGCTGAATGTGAAGCCTTATTGGCGTGCCTTGGACTAGCTAGAACTCTGAGAATCAAGAACTTAAAAGTCTGTGGAGACTCAAGACTTGAAGTCTTTCAGTTAGCTTATGGAGCCAAAGCAGTGGTGTCACTAGTCGCGACTCGTACAACTTTCAGACCCTGGATGGAGTCAAGGTTCCAAGGAGTTGGCACGCCACCAACTTGAAGATTTACTATGTTTATTGATTGTCTTAGTAAGTAGATAACCATTGAATAAGGTCTGATAGACCATTGTCATTTAGTTTTAAACTTTGTTGATTTCAGTTATTTATCTCTTCTACTATAGTTTCAATAAAATTTCTCAAGGATTGTTCCCTATCTAATGTTTCAATGTTTTCCTTGAGTATTTGTTTATCTACAACGAATTAATCAACTCGAAACGGGGGTTCTATGGTCTTATGTGGCCCTCAGCTTGATCCTTCCAAGCTTTAGCCTGAGAAAAGCCTAATACAACCCCATTATAGAATAGCCTAGAAACGGCCCCTAAAACACATGCCATGGCTCAGTCTTAGTTAAGAGATTGGCCTATGATATGCCTAAGTGATTATTGTTTGACTTAACAAATAAAAACTAGTCTTGATTAGACAATAAGCTAACTAGGCACAGCGAGTCTCGGCTTTAAAAGCCTTCTAAACTCTTAGATCAACCTGAACTAGGTCTATCATAATCAAACATGATTACGCTCGAGAGCGCCCTATGAGCGCCTTGGGAGCGCCCTATGAGCGCCCCAGGATCGCCAAGAACGTCCGAGGAGTGCCTGATAACACTCACCGTGGAGACCTGGGCTCCCAACACGCCCTAAATCGACCTGGGTAAGGTCGACAATCAACATGGTGTTGGAAAACACCCAACGCTCGAGAGCGCCCTAGAAGCGCCTTGGGAGCGCCCAATGAGCGCCCCAGGAGCGCCTAGAACAATCGAGGAGCGCTTGAGGACCCAACGCCCTAAGTGCGCCTTGCAAGCGCCCTAAGTGCGCCTGATGAACTGGGTGAGCTCCACAATCAACTTAGGTGCCAAAAGGCGCGCAACGTCCAAGTGCGCCCTAGAGCGGCCAACAAGTTCCCTGGGAGCGCTCTATGAGCGCCCCAGGAGCGCCTAGAACAACCGAGGAGCGCTTGAGGACCCAACGCCCTAAGTGCGCCTTGCAAGCGCCCTAAGTGCGCCTGATGACCTGGGTGAGCTCCACAATCTACTTAGGTGCCAAAAGGCGCGCAACGTCCAAGTGCGCCCTAGAGCGGCCAACAAGTTCCCTGGGAGCGCTCTATGAGCGCCCCAGGAGCGCCAAGAGCGCCCGAGGTGCGCCTGAGGACCTCTCCAGCGTCGACCTGGGCACCAAGGATGCCCTAAATCGACCTGGGTGAGGTCGACAACTAACTTGGGTGCTAAAAAACAACCTAACGCCCGAGAGCGCCCGAGAAGCGCCCTGGGAGCGCCCTATGAACGCCACAGGAGCGCCAAGAGCGCCCGAGGTGCGCCTGAGGACCTCACCGGCGTCGACCTGGGCACCAAGGATGTCCTAAATCGACCTGGGTGAGGTCGACAAATGACTTGGGTGTTAAAAAACCCCAACGCCCGCGAGAGCGCCCGAGAAGTGCCCTGGGAGCGCTCTATGAGCGCCCCAGGAGCGCCAAGAGCGCCCGAGGTGCGCCTGAGGACCTCACCAGCGTCGACCTGGGCACCAAGGATGCCCTAAATCGACCTGGGTGAGGTCGAAAACGGACTTGGGTGTCAAATAACACCCAACGCCCGAGAGCGCCCTAAGAGCCGCCCTATGAGAGCGCCCCAGGAGGGCCATGAGCGCGCCGAGGTGTGCCTGAGGACCTCACTAGTGTCTACCTGGGCACCCAACACGCCCTAAATCGACTTGTGAGGTCAACAACTAACTTGGTGTGCTAAAAAACACCTAACGCCCCAGAGCGCCCGAAAGCGCCCTGCGAGCGCCCTATGAGCGCCCCAGGAGCGCCAAGAGCGCCCGAGGTGCACCTGAGGACCTCACCAGCGTCGACCTGGGCACCCAAAACGCCCTAAATCGACCTGGGTGAGGTCGACAATTAACTTAGGTGTCTAAAACACCTAACGCCCGAGAGCGCCCTGGGAGCGCTCTATGAGCGCCCCAGGAGCGCCAAGAGCGCCCGAGGTGCGCCTGAGGACCTCACCAGCGTCGACCTGGGCACCAAGGATGCCCTAAATCGACCTGGGTAAGGTCGAAAATGACTTGGGTGTCAAACAAACCCAA
>NC_030386.2:1764385-1766885 GCF_001625215.2 Daucus carota subsp. sativus | reverse complement strand
TTTCCGGGCAAAATCCGGGCACCACCCCCCACGACGGACAGCGGGCGCCATACAGGCGCCCTACGGGCGCCTTGGGGCGCCTCCCTCGACGGGCAGTTTCCTCTCGATAAAACACACACACGCGCGCGCGCGTACGTGCGTGCGTTTGCGTCGGTGCGTCGGTGCGCGGGCGCCGGCGCCTTAGGCGCCTTTGGGCCGACGGGCGACGGGCGTCGGGCGCCGCTGCTCGGGGGCGCCCTGTGGGCGCCTTGGGGCGCCGATGCCTCGGGGCGCCTCCCTCGACGGGCAGTTTCCTCTTGATAAAACACACACACGCGCGCGCGCGCGTACGTGCGTCGGTGCGTCGGTGCGCGGGCGCCGGCGCCTTAGGCGCCTTTGGGCCGACGGGCGACGGGCGTCGGGCGCCTGGGCGCCGCTGCTCGGGGGCGCCCTGTGGGCGCCTTGGGGCGCCGATGCCTCGGGGCGCCTCCCTCGACGGGCAGTTTCCTCTTGATAAAACACACACACGCGCGCGCGCGTACGTGCGTGCGTTTGCGTCGGTGCGTCGGTGCGCGGGCGCCGGCGCCTTAGGCGCCTTTGGGCCGACGGGCGACGGGCGTCGGGCGCCTGGGCGCCGCTGCTCGGGGGCGCCCTGTGGGCGCCTTGGGGCGCCGAGGCCTCGAGGGTGCTCGTTGGGGCTCTCAAAGGGCGCTCTTCAAGCGCTTTGCTGCGCGCAGGGCGCTCGTTGGGCGCTCCTCGGGCGCTCCTCGGGCGCGCGCGGAGCGCTTGTTGGGGCGCCCCTCGGGCGCTCCTCAGGCGCGCGCGCGGGGCGCTTGTTGGGGCGCTCCTCGGGCGCTCGTCAGGCGCTTTCAGGCGCGCGCGCGGGGCGCTCGTTGGGGCGCTCGTCAGGCGCTTTCAGGCGCGCGCGCGGGGCGCTCGTTGGGGCGCTCGTCGAGCGCTCATCAGGCGCGCGCGGGGCGCTCGTTTTGGGCGCTCCTCGGGCGCTCCTCAGGCGCTCATTGGGCGCTTCGGGCTATCATCTTGGAACTACATGGGCATTCTATGCTTCGCCAGTCCTGAGCTGGTGGCACAAGGTTATAACCCAAAAACATGGGCATTCATAACCGAATACGAAATGCTTGGTTACCACGACATGCGGGCCCATGGTCTTGGGATGATTCTCAGCATCTTGGGCACGTTTTTCCTTGTCGACGCTATTCTGCAGAGCTGACGCATGTTCGGCCGAGCCAAATAGTCTTTAAACCGAGTCGTGGGATTTCAAAACTTTTTGAACTTATTACTAAGCACAAAAAGTTTTTCGGAGGGTAATGTCGGGGAGATTCAATCCCTACTTGCCTTGTCTAGCCTTACAGTCAGGCTATCAGCCACGGGGTCCGGGTGCACCGACGTATATTTTGGTTGTTCGAGTAAGTCGAAATGATCTTTACATCCGTTTTTGGTTGTAAACATTTCACTAACTAGGAACTACCTCTTATGTCCCATAAGTAACAACAAAAATTATCATCAAACTATATAATATAATTATTTAATATTTAAAAATAAATAAGTTAATAAATTAAAATATTATACAAATATGAAAATTAATTTTTAAGTTTGTAAATCATAATATCTTTTCTAAGAAATGAAATTAAACAAGTGGTTACATTTTTTAAAGGTGCCATTCACTAATTAACTATTAATAATTATATAATTATAATTTTCAGGCTAATTTTCGACCAATTTTACAAGAAAAAATAAAAAAAATATTAGATCAAGGTGAAAAAATCCGAAAAAATAACGAAAACTCATATTAAGTATAAGCTTTCTTTTCCAAGTGGAATCATTCAAAAACATTGAGCTTTGCTACCCCAAATCCCCTCTCCCAATAATTCAAAAAAAAAGATTTATAAAATACAAAATAAATATTAAAAAAATCTGAAAAAATCCGAAAAAAATAACTAAGAAACTAGATTTTTCAAGCTTCGATTCGGTTATTCAAACGTCGAAAACGGATAAGCGGAACTCCAAAAAAGGGGGGTGTGGCTCCTCGAACACATTTGTTCAAACTGCTGGAAATGAGGAAAAAGCTCAAATGTCATATATAGGGAGGGGGTTGTCGCCCCTCCCTGGGCAGTGGGGTTGGGCGCTCGGTAGCGCGCGCGGGGCGCTCGTTGGGCGCTCGATGGGGCGCTCTTCGGGCGCTCTTCGGGCGCTTCTCGGGCGCTTTGGGCTATCATCCTGGAACTATGCGGGCATTCTATGCTTGGCCAGTCCTGAGTTGGTGGCATAAGGTTATAACCCAAAAACTGCTCTCCTGGAGGCGGGCTGTCGACTCTGGAGTCCTTAGATGACACCAGTGCTCGGCGCCGTCTTGGTAGCTTTGAGTCTTTGATCTCATTGCTTGGGGAAAATTGACAGCGTTGGTGAGGATCCAGGTCACTTCACCAACGGGACCCTAGGGAACGGATTAGAAGGGAGGGGTTCTCCACCCTCCCTGTGGGCAGACGGTATTCGGGCGCCT
>NC_030386.2:1751885-1754385 GCF_001625215.2 Daucus carota subsp. sativus | reverse complement strand
TCGTCAGGCGCTTTCAGGCGCGCGCGCGGGGCGCTCGTTGGGGCGCTCGTCAGGCGCTTTCAGGCGCGCGCGCGGGGCGCTCGTTGGGGCGCTCGTCGAGCGCTCATCAGGCGCGCGCGGGGCGCTCGTTTTGGGCGCTCCTCGGGCGCTCCTCAGGCGCTCATTGGGCGCTTCGGGCTATCATCTTGGAACTACATGGGCATTCTATGCTTCGCCAGTCCTGAGCTGGTGGCACAAGGTTATAACCCAAAAACATGGGCATTCATAACCGAATACGAAATGCTTGGTTACCACGACATGCGGGCCCATGGTCTTGGGATGATTCTCAGCATCTTGGGCACGTTTTTCCTTGTCGACGCTATTCTGCAGAGCTGACGCATGTTCGGCCGAGCCAAATAGTCTTTAAACCGAGTCGTGGGATTTCAAAACTTTTTGAACTTATTACTAAGCACAAAAAGTTTTTCGGAGGGTAATGTCGGGGAGATTCAATCCCTACTTGCCTTGTCTAGCCTTACAGTCAGGCTATCAGCCACGGGGTCCGGGTGCACCGACGTATATTTTGGTTGTTCGAGTAAGTCGAAATGATCTTTACATCCGTTTTTGGTTGTAAACATTTCACTAACTAGGAACTACCTCTTATGTCCCATAAGTAACAACAAAAATTATCATCAAACTATATAATATAATTATTTAATATTTAAAAATAAATAAGTTAATAAATTAAAATATTATACAAATATGAAAATTAATTTTTAAGTTTGTAAATCATAATATCTTTTCTAAGAAATGAAATTAAACAAGTGGTTACATTTTTTAAAGGTGCCATTCACTAATTAACTATTAATAATTATATAATTATAATTTTCAGGCTAATTTTCGACCAATTTTACAAGAAAAAATAAAAAAAATATTAGATCAAGGTGAAAAAATCCGAAAAAATAACGAAAACTCATATTAAGTATAAGCTTTCTTTTCCAAGTGGAATCATTCAAAAACATTGAGCTTTGCTACCCCAAATCCCCTCTCCCAATAATTCAAAAAAAAAGATTTATAAAATACAAAATAAATATTAAAAAAATCTGAAAAAATCCGAAAAAAATAACTAAGAAACTAGATTTTTCAAGCTTCGATTCGGTTATTCAAACGTCGAAAACGGATAAGCGGAACTCCAAAAAAGGGGGGTGTGGCTCCTCGAACACATTTGTTCAAACTGCTGGAAATGAGGAAAAAGCTCAAATGTCATATATAGGGAGGGGGTTGTCGCCCCTCCCTGGGCAGTGGGGTTGGGCGCTCGGTAGCGCGCGCGGGGCGCTCGTTGGGCGCTCGATGGGGCGCTCTTCGGGCGCTCTTCGGGCGCTTCTCGGGCGCTTTGGGCTATCATCCTGGAACTATGCGGGCATTCTATGCTTGGCCAGTCCTGAGTTGGTGGCATAAGGTTATAACCCAAAAACTGCTCTCCTGGAGGCGGGCTGTCGACTCTGGAGTCCTTAGATGACACCAGTGCTCGGCGCCGTCTTGGTAGCTTTGAGTCTTTGATCTCATTGCTTGGGGAAAATTGACAGCGTTGGTGAGGATCCAGGTCACTTCACCAACGGGACCCTAGGGAACGGATTAGAAGGGAGGGGTTCTCCACCCTCCCTGTGGGCAGACGGTATTCGGGCGCCTCGGGCTCTCTTCGGGATCCTGGTTGAGCACTCCACTTGGATGCTTGGCCAGTCTTGAAGGGGGCATGTTCCAACTAAAAACTGCCCTCCCCCATGGCTGAGGAGCCCTTGGGCTCTTTTGCTTGTGGGGAACAACGTTGGTGTGATTAGGATCAGACGCACCAACGGTGACCTGGTAGGAGTGATCCGTTTGTTGGAGGGGTCGGGCTCCCCCCTCCAAAAACAACGTTGGTGTAAAATTGGCCATAGCACCAACGGAGACCGTCCCGGAGCGGCCAAGCGGGAGGGGAAACTTCCCCCCTCCCGCTGGGAAGATTTTTAAGGGACCAGATGGTTGTGTTCCCAAAGACATTCATGTGGGGTGCTTGGCGTAGACTTGATGGTATTTTGCCCAAAGACACTCCTATGGGGTGCTCGGCCTAGACCTGATGGTTCGTGCTAGGACATTCTGCGGGGTGCTCGGAATAGACCTGAAGAGAACTTGAAATCTTCCCTCCCCCCTGGCGGGGCTGCCAACTCTGGTGTCCTCGGATGATGCCGGTGCTTGGCGCTGCTAGGGTCGCTGAGGAGTCCTCGGGCTCTTTGGCGTTTGGGAAAAACGTTGGCGTGAATAGGGTCAGACACGTCGACGTTGACCGTGAAGGAGAAGTGATCCATTCGTATGGAGGGGACCCCGGCTCCCCCCTCCCGAAAACAACGTTGGTGTAAATGGCCATAGCACCAACGGAGACCGTCCCGGAGCGGCCAAGTGGGAGGGGAAACTTCCCCCCTCCCGCTGGGAAGATTTTTAAGAGACCTGATGGTTGTGTTCCCAAAGATATTCATGTGGGGTGCCT
>NC_030386.2:1729385-1731885 GCF_001625215.2 Daucus carota subsp. sativus | reverse complement strand
GGGCAAAATCCGGGCACCACCCCCCACGACGGACAGCGGGCGCCATACAGGCGCCCTACGGGCGCCTTGGGGCGCCTCCCTCGACGGGCAGTTTCCTCTCGATAAAACACACACACGCGCGCGCGCGTACGTGCGTGCGTTTGCGTCGGTGCGTCGGTGCGCGGGCGCCGGCGCCTTAGGCGCCTTTGGGCCGACGGGCGACGGGCGTCGGGCGCCGCTGCTCGGGGGCGCCCTGTGGGCGCCTTGGGGCGCCGATGCCTCGGGGCGCCTCCCTCGACGGGCAGTTTCCTCTTGATAAAACACACACACGCGCGCGCGCGCGTACGTGCGTCGGTGCGTCGGTGCGCGGGCGCCGGCGCCTTAGGCGCCTTTGGGCCGACGGGCGACGGGCGTCGGGCGCCTGGGCGCCGCTGCTCGGGGGCGCCCTGTGGGCGCCTTGGGGCGCCGATGCCTCGGGGCGCCTCCCTCGACGGGCAGTTTCCTCTTGATAAAACACACACACGCGCGCGCGCGTACGTGCGTGCGTTTGCGTCGGTGCGTCGGTGCGCGGGCGCCGGCGCCTTAGGCGCCTTTGGGCCGACGGGCGACGGGCGTCGGGCGCCTGGGCGCCGCTGCTCGGGGGCGCCCTGTGGGCGCCTTGGGGCGCCGAGGCCTCGAGGGTGCTCGTTGGGGCTCTCAAAGGGCGCTCTTCAAGCGCTTTGCTGCGCGCAGGGCGCTCGTTGGGCGCTCCTCGGGCGCTCCTCGGGCGCGCGCGGAGCGCTTGTTGGGGCGCCCCTCGGGCGCTCCTCAGGCGCGCGCGCGGGGCGCTTGTTGGGGCGCTCCTCGGGCGCTCGTCAGGCGCTTTCAGGCGCGCGCGCGGGGCGCTCGTTGGGGCGCTCGTCAGGCGCTTTCAGGCGCGCGCGCGGGGCGCTCGTTGGGGCGCTCGTCGAGCGCTCATCAGGCGCGCGCGGGGCGCTCGTTTTGGGCGCTCCTCGGGCGCTCCTCAGGCGCTCATTGGGCGCTTCGGGCTATCATCTTGGAACTACATGGGCATTCTATGCTTCGCCAGTCCTGAGCTGGTGGCACAAGGTTATAACCCAAAAACATGGGCATTCATAACCGAATACGAAATGCTTGGTTACCACGACATGCGGGCCCATGGTCTTGGGATGATTCTCAGCATCTTGGGCACGTTTTTCCTTGTCGACGCTATTCTGCAGAGCTGACGCATGTTCGGCCGAGCCAAATAGTCTTTAAACCGAGTCGTGGGATTTCAAAACTTTTTGAACTTATTACTAAGCACAAAAAGTTTTTCGGAGGGTAATGTCGGGGAGATTCAATCCCTACTTGCCTTGTCTAGCCTTACAGTCAGGCTATCAGCCACGGGGTCCGGGTGCACCGACGTATATTTTGGTTGTTCGAGTAAGTCGAAATGATCTTTACATCCGTTTTTGGTTGTAAACATTTCACTAACTAGGAACTACCTCTTATGTCCCATAAGTAACAACAAAAATTATCATCAAACTATATAATATAATTATTTAATATTTAAAAATAAATAAGTTAATAAATTAAAATATTATACAAATATGAAAATTAATTTTTAAGTTTGTAAATCATAATATCTTTTCTAAGAAATGAAATTAAACAAGTGGTTACATTTTTTAAAGGTGCCATTCACTAATTAACTATTAATAATTATATAATTATAATTTTCAGGCTAATTTTCGACCAATTTTACAAGAAAAAATAAAAAAAATATTAGATCAAGGTGAAAAAATCCGAAAAAATAACGAAAACTCATATTAAGTATAAGCTTTCTTTTCCAAGTGGAATCATTCAAAAACATTGAGCTTTGCTACCCCAAATCCCCTCTCCCAATAATTCAAAAAAAAAGATTTATAAAATACAAAATAAATATTAAAAAAATCTGAAAAAATCCGAAAAAAATAACTAAGAAACTAGATTTTTCAAGCTTCGATTCGGTTATTCAAACGTCGAAAACGGATAAGCGGAACTCCAAAAAAGGGGGGTGTGGCTCCTCGAACACATTTGTTCAAACTGCTGGAAATGAGGAAAAAGCTCAAATGTCATATATAGGGAGGGGGTTGTCGCCCCTCCCTGGGCAGTGGGGTTGGGCGCTCGGTAGCGCGCGCGGGGCGCTCGTTGGGCGCTCGATGGGGCGCTCTTCGGGCGCTCTTCGGGCGCTTCTCGGGCGCTTTGGGCTATCATCCTGGAACTATGCGGGCATTCTATGCTTGGCCAGTCCTGAGTTGGTGGCATAAGGTTATAACCCAAAAACTGCTCTCCTGGAGGCGGGCTGTCGACTCTGGAGTCCTTAGATGACACCAGTGCTCGGCGCCGTCTTGGTAGCTTTGAGTCTTTGATCTCATTGCTTGGGGAAAATTGACAGCGTTGGTGAGGATCCAGGTCACTTCACCAACGGGACCCTAGGGAACGGATTAGAAGGGAGGGGTTCTCCACCCTCCCTGTGGGCAGACGGTATTCGGGCGCCTCGGGC
>NC_030386.2:1700448-1712948 GCF_001625215.2 Daucus carota subsp. sativus | reverse complement strand
TTGTTGGGGCGCCCCTCGGGCGCTCCTCAGGCGCGCGCGCGGGGCGCTTGTTGGGGCGCTCCTCGGGCGCTCGTCAGGCGCTTTCAGGCGCGCGCGCGGGGCGCTCGTTGGGGCGCTCCTCGGGCGCTCGTCAGGCGCTTTCAGGCGCGCGCGCGGGGCGCTCGTTGGGGCGCTCGTCGAGCGCTCATCAGGCGCGCGCGGGGCGCTCGTTTTGGGCGCTCCTCGGGCGCTCCTCAGGCGCTCATTGGGCGCTTCGGGCTATCATCTTGGAACTACATGGGCATTCTATGCTTCGCCAGTCCTGAGTTGGTGGCACAAGGTTATAACCCAAAAACATGGGCATTCATAACCGAATACGAAATGCTTGGTTACCACGACATGCGGGCCCATGGTCTTGGGATGATTCTCAGCATCTTGGGCACGTTTTTCCTTGTCGACGCTATTCTGCAGAGCTGACGCATGTTCGGCCGAGCCAAATAGTCTTTAAACCGAGTCGTGGGATTTCAAAACTTTTTGAACTTATTACTAAGCACAAAAAGTTTTTCGGAGGGTAATGTCGGGGAGATTCAATCCCTACTTGCCTTGTCTAGCCTTACAGTCAGGCTCTCAGCCACGGGGTCCGGGTGCACCGACGTATATTTTGGTTGTTCGAGTAAGTCGAAATGATCTTTACATCCGTTTTTGGTTGTAAACATTTCACTAACTAGGAACTACCTCTTATGTCCCATAAGTAACAACAAAAATTATCATCAAACTATATAATATAATTATTTAATATTTAAAAATAAATAAGTTAATAAATTAAAATATTATACAAATATGAAAATTAATTTTTAAGTTTGTAAATCATAATATCTTTTCTAAGAAATGAAATTAAACAAGTGGTTACATTTTTTAAAGGTGCCATTCACTAATTAACTATTAATAATTATATAATTATAATTTTCAGGCTAATTTTCGACCAATTTTACAAGAAAAAATAAAAAAAATATTAGATCAAGGTGAAAAAATCCGAAAAAATAACGAAAACTCATATTAAGTATAAGCTTTCTTTTCCAAGTGGAATCATTCAAAAACATTGAGCTTTGCTACCCCAAATCCCCTCTCCAATAATTCAAAAAAAAAGATTTATAAAATACAAAATAAATATTAAAAAAATCTGAAAAAATCCGAAAAAAATAACTAAGAAACTAGATTTTTCAAGCTTCGATTCGGTTATTCAAACGTCGAAAACGGATAAGCGGAACTCCAAAAAAGGGGGGTGTGGCTCCTCGAACACATTTGTTCAAACTGCTGGAAATGAGGAAAAAGCTCAAATGTCATATATAGGGAGGGGGTTGTCGCCCCTCCCTGGGCAGTGGGGTTGGGCGCTCGGTAGCGCGCGCGGGGCGCTCGTTGGGCGCTCGATGGGGCGCTCTTCGGGCGCTCTTCGGGCGCTTCTCGGGCGCTTTGGGCTATCATCCTGGAACTATGCGGGCATTCTATGCTTGGCCAGTCCTGAGTTGGTGGCATAAGGTTATAACCCAAAAACTGCTCTCCTGGAGGCGGGCTGTCGACTCTGGAGTCCTTAGATGACACCAGTGCTCGGCGCCGTCTTGGTAGCTTTGAGTCTTTGATCTCATTGCTTGGGGAAAATTGACAGCGTTGGTGAGGATCCAGGTCACTTCACCAACGGGACCCTAGGGAACGGATTAGAAGGGAGGGGTTCTCCACCCTCCCTGTGGGCAGACGGTATTCGGGCGCCTCGGGCTCTCTTCGGGATCCTGGTTGAGCACTCCACTTGGATGCTTGGCCAGTCTTGAAGGGGGCATGTTCCAACTAAAAACTGCCCTCCCCCATGGCTGAGGAGCCCTTGGGCTCTTTTGCTTGTGGGGAACAACGTTGGTGTGATTAGGATCAGACGCACCAACGGTGACCTGGTAGGAGTGATCCGTTTGTTGGAGGGGTCGGGCTCCCCCCTCCAAAAACAACGTTGGTGTAAAATTGGCCATAGCACCAACGGAGACCGTCCCGGAGCGGCCAAGCGGGAGGGGAAACTTCCCCCCTCCCGCTGGGAAGATTTTTAAGGGACCAGATGGTTGTGTTCCCAAAGACATTCATGTGGGGTGCTTGGCGTAGACTTGATGGTATTTTGCGCAAAGACACTCCTATGGGGTGCTCGGCCTAGACCTGATGGTTCGTGCTAGGACATTCTGCGGGGTGCTCGGAATAGACCTGAAGAGAACTTGAAATCTTCCCTCCCCCCTGGCGGGGCTGCCAACTCTGGTGTCCTCGGATGATGCCGGTGCTTGGCGCTGCTAGGGTCGCTGAGGAGTCCTCGGGCTCTTTGGCGTTTGGGAAAAACGTTGGCGTGAATAGGGTCAGACACGTCGACGTTGACCGTGAAGGAGAAGTGATCCATTCGTATGGAGGGGACCCCGGCTCCCCCCTCCCGAAAACAACGTTGGTGTAAATGGCCATAGCACCAACGGAGACCGTCCCGGAGCGGCCAAGTGGGAGGGGAAACTTCCCCCCTCCCGCTGGGAAGATTTTTAAGAGACCTGATGGTTGTGTTCCCAAAGATATTCATGTGGGGTGCCTGGCGTAGACTTGATGGTATTTTGCCCAAAGACACTCCTATGGGGTGCTCGGCCTAGACCTGATGGTTCGTGCTTGGACATTCTGCGGGGTGCTTGGAATAGACCTGATGAGAACTTGAAATCTTCCCTCCCCCCTGGCGGGGCTGCCAACTCTGGTGTCCTCGGATGACGCCGGTGCTTGGCGCTGCTAGGGTCGCTGAGGAGTCCTCGGGCTCTTTGGCGTTTGGGAAAAACGTTGGCGTGAATAGGGTCAGACACGTCGACGTTGACCGTGAAGGAGAAGTGATCCATTCGTATGGAGGGGACCCCGGCTCCCCCCTCCCGAAAACAACTTGGTGTAAATGGCCATAGCACCAACGGAGACCGTCCCGGAGTGGCCAAATTCGCGCATAGCGGTTCACGTTGCTTACACTACTGTGGGTTGATTTCTTTTAGACCTTTGGGTTTTGAAGGGTTCAGCCTAATGTATGTGGGTTTCGTGTTGTACGTGGAGCGCATGGGTTGTGATTTGTATTTCCCGGTTGGTTGGATCCCTGTCTCGGCAGCGACAATCGCTTGGTCTTACATGTTCATTAAGTCAGAGAGTTGTGAAAGATGCCCTCAGATGAGATTGGTGCCCTGCGTAATATACCTATCGTGATGGAATTTCGATGTCCCATAGTCCCTAATTCGTCTTGTGCATTTTATTTTGTGCAAGACTGACAATGAATCTAACATGGTCTTCCGCCCTTTCATTTCCTTTTGGTCTTGTAAGTGTCGGGAGTCCATGTGTTGAGGGAAATCTTGAATGCGGAACTGGTAATCGATTATGGACTTGGTCCATACTTTTCCGAGATATATGTCCCCTACGGAAGTCCGTTGCGCTTTGTGTTGAGTAATGGGTGCTAATGTATCTTTTGCTCATGCTTTGCCTTCGGCCTGAAGGAATGCTACCTGGTTGATCCTGCCAGTAGTCATATGCTTGTCTCAAAGATTAAGCCATGCATGTGTAAGTATGAACTAATTCAGACTGTGAAACTGCGAATGGCTCATTAAATCAGTTATAGTTTGTTTGATGGTATTTGCTACTCGGATAACCGTAGTAATTCTAGAGCTAATACGTGCAACAAACCCCGACTTCTGGAAGGGATGCATTTATTAGATAAAAGGTCGACGCGGGCTCTGCCCGTCGCTTCGATGATTCATGATAACTCGACGGATCGCACGGCCTTTGTGCCGGCGACACATCATTCAAATTTCTGCCCTATCAACTTTCGATGGTAGGATAGTGGCCTACTGTAAGACCCTTATGTTGCTAAGACGGATTTTAGCAAGGGGACGTTAAGTCACCCCGAGTCGACCCTGTGGATTGGCGTTGGGCTGGGCGCCAGGGTCAAAGCTTAAGGTAGCTGGGTTTATATTGGGGCAAGGTAGCAGATGGACATGTCGCCTTGTGTAGCCTTGGATTGGCTTGGAAGACCCTTGAGTGGTTTTGTGGGATTTGGACTTGGAGCGTTGGGGCGACTCCAAGGGCGGTCGCTGAGCTGGGCAGCGACCAGGCGCAGGTAGAGCGCAGGTAGGGCGCTACTGGGCGACGGCGCCTGAAGGGTGGCATTAACCCGGGCTGATGGATGCTTGGGGTAAATTGTTGGAAGCTAAGTGCTAGAGAGTTGGAGTCTTGGGCTTAGTAAATTGGGCAGGTTGCTCAGGCCAAGTGAGGGAGGCACTTGGGCCAAAATGGAGTTGCGTACATAGGCGCTTGGGCTGCGTCCTATGGGCGCCTGGACACTCTTGAGAAGTGTTTTGGTGGGCTAATCATATGGACTTGAAGGCCCAAATTGGTGGGTAATGTGGGCTGGGTTATGTGGCTAAAAAGAGGGCTGAGTGGGGCAAAGGAAACTGCCAGGAACTGCTTGGAACTGCTTGGAACTGCTAGTAACTGCCACAACTGCTACATGGGCGCTGGAGCCTTGGGGCGCGCGGGAAACGCCTTGGGGGCGCCTGGAGTATATATAATATTTAGATAGGCATTCTAAATATTATGCACAGGGGGTGTATCATTATGCACAATAGGTGTATGAGTAGAATTACAAGTTCTAATGGATCTGCACTTGTAATATCTAGTATGCTAGGCAGTGGGAGTCTGTAAGTATACACTTTGTATTTATATGCTAGGCAGTTGGAAGTCTGTAAGCATATGTTGAGTTTGTAATCCTTTCATTGTTGGGGCAATAAAGGTTGGGCTTGTTTGGCCTGTATATTGTTGTGTGTTTACATTTGCATGGTAATCAAACACACTTACACACACTTGGGTTGTGTGGGGGAAAGGCTGACTGTTCTTGGGCAGGGCGCAGCGTGGGCGCAACAGGGGCGCAGCAGGGCGCTGGCGGGCGCTGGGTCAAGGGCAGGCCGCGCAGGGGCGAAAAATTCAAGGGTGAGAACTTACCCCTGTGACAAATGGTATCAGAGCGAGGTTGGAAGTTTTTGGGATGGTTTTCGCTGGATAAGTTCATTAAGATCATGGGGACTCCGTGGGACAGTAGCGTCTATGGTGATGTTACTCGGTTTGAGAAGTTGAGTGTGTGGACTCTAACTTGACGCCGTTGGTGATGGAATACCAAGTCGTGAAGGATGACCGTGATGAGATGGAAAAAGCCATGCGGAATCAGATGGGAAATCAGATGGAATTGATTTTCCTGAGACGGGATGGTGTTAAAGTCCCGTTGGGTGGTGGCAACCCTAAATTTGAAAGGGTTTGGTGCATGGTGCACAATTGGGTAATGCTCCGGGTAGGAGGGGCGCTTTCAAAGTTTAATTGAAGGCAATTGAGTGGGAATTTGTTGGATACACAAAAGGCAGCGTTGTAAGGGCATGATCGTTGGATAGAAGGCAATGGTGGGCGTAGATATCGGCGATTGGTGCAAAGGCAGCGGGCAAGGGTATCTACATTGTCCTTGGGATAGGACGTGAATCTCTTAGAGTGGGTAACCGAGAGATTTGTGGGTGAGTACTTCATGTGTTGGGCAGCAATGTTAAGTCTCTAATGGAAGTGAGGCAGATTGATTGGTTGTTGGCAAGGTGAAGGAAGAAGTTTCACGAGGTTCATATGTTTGGCAACCTCAAGTCAATGAGGGCATTGACTCAAGTGGTGTGGGAGGGTTTGTAAGACCCTTATGTTGCTAAGACGGATTTTAGCAAGGGGACGTTAAGTCACCCCGAGTCGACCCTGTGGATTGGCGTTGGGCTGGGCGCCAGGGTCAAAGCTTAAGGTAGCTGGGTTTATATTGGGGCAAGGTAGCAGATGGACATGTCGCCTTGTGTAGCCTTGGATTGGCTTGGAAGACCCTTGAGTGGTTTTGTGGGATTTGGACTTGGAGCGTTGGGGCGACTCCAAGGGCGGTCGCTGAGCTGGGCAGCGACCAGGCGCAGGTAGAGCGCAGGTAGGGCGCTACTGGGCGACGGCGCCTGAAGGGTGGCATTAACCCGGGCTGATGGATGCTTGGGGTAAATTGTTGGAAGCTAAGTGCTAGAGAGTTGGAGTCTTGGGCTTAGTAAATTGGGCAGGTTGCTCAGGCCAAGTGAGGGAGGCACTTGGGCCAAAATGGAGTTGCGTACATAGGCGCTTGGGCTGCGTCCTATGGGCGCCTGGACACTCTTGAGAAGTGTTTTGGTGGGCTAATCATATGGACTTGAAGGCCCAAATTGGTGGGTAATGTGGGCTGGGTTATGTGGCTAAAAAGAGGGCTGAGTGGGGCAAAGGAAACTGCCAGGAACTGCTTGGAACTGCTTGGAACTGCTAGTAACTGCCACAACTGCTACATGGGCGCTGGAGCCTTGGGGCGCGCGGGAAACGCCTTGGGGGCGCCTGGAGTATATATAATATTTAGATAGGCATTCTAAATATTATGCACAGGGGGTGTATCATTATGCACAATAGGTGTATGAGTAGAATTACAAGTTCTAATGGATCTGCACTTGTAATATCTAGTATGCTAGGCAGTGGGAGTCTGTAAGTATACACTTTGTATTTATATGCTAGGCAGTTGGAAGTCTGTAAGCATATGTTGAGTTTGTAATCCTTTCATTGTTGGGGCAATAAAGGTTGGGCTTGTTTGGCCTGTATATTGTTGTGTGTTTACATTTGCATGGTAATCAAACACACTTACACACACTTGGGTTGTGTGGGGGAAAGGCTGACTGTTCTTGGGCAGGGCGCAGCGTGGGCGCAACAGGGGCGCAGCAGGGCGCTGGCGGGCGCTGGGTCAAGGGCAGGCCGCGCAGGGGCGAAAAATTCAAGGGTGAGAACTTACCCCTGTGACACCTACTACGGTGGTGACGGGTGACGGAGAATTAGGGTTCGATTCCGGAGAGGGAGCCTGAGAAACGGCTACCACATCCAAGGAAGGCAGCAGGCGCGCAAATTACCCAATCCTGACACGGGGAGGTAGTGACAATAAATAACAATACCGGGCTCTTTGAGTCTGGTAATTGGAATGAGTACAATCTAAATCCCTTAACGAGGATCCATTGGAGGGCAAGTCTGGTGCCAGCAGCCGCGGTAATTCCAGCTCCAATAGCGTATATTTAAGTTGTTGCAGTTAAAAAGCTCGTAGTTAGTTAGTTAGTTGCCCCTTTCTTTTCTAGAGAGAGAAGCTCTCCCTTCTCTCTAACTTCCCGCCTAAACACTTTTCGCGCTCCGCGCCCCTAGGTGCCCGTCCGGCGCCCGGACGGCGCGCGTTGGTTCTCACCTCCTGTCTCATCTTGTCCCCCTTCACCTGCTCTTCTTCCCCATCTGTGTTTCCTTTCCGATCTGTTACTTTATGGACGATTTCCCCCCCCTTCCGCCTCCTGGGCTTGTTGCTCCAGTGGTGCCTGAGAATGCTCCTATGGTGCTCGATGATATGCCTGAGGTGGCTTCGCCGCCTTTAAACATTGTGCCTCTTGCCTCTAGTGATGAAAATGTTCCTTTAATGGCTGTGGATGATGTCCAGGACCATTCTTCCTTTGATTTATATGCTCAAATGCCAGCTGATGTTCTATTGGGTAATACTGTTGAAGCTGCGAGCTCTAGTGACTCTGTTGCTCAGGTCACTCAGGGTGTGCGCAGTGTATCTCCGGTGGAAGCGCGTGGGGCGCCTGCGCCTGGTAGCGCTCGAGATATGCGCGAGGCTGCGCGTACGGTGTCTGCGCCTGAAAATGCTCGGTGTGCGCGCGAGGTTGTCACTGTGGCTGATTTGCAAGCTCAATCTCAGTCCATCAAACACCAACGCACCATGATTGATGTAGGTACATTTCTTGAGCGTAATGGCCTCTCTATGAAAGACTTTGTTAATTTTCAAAGTTCTAAATATGCTAGAAATATTGATGATTTGGGGTTTGTAAAAGCTAAAAATCTAGAGGATTTAAAGGATAATTTTGAGATTCAAAATGGGATTTTACGAATCTCTAATGGCTCTACTGGTTCGGGTTCTGAGTCCACTAGTTGTAATGATTCTTCGGTTCCCAGATTAACATGGTCTAAGATTGTCAAGGATAATGAATACCCTACTGGGCAGTTTGATGATGCTTTTAAAGATGCACCTCGTGTGATTTCTGATAATGGTGATGGTACTGCAACTCTTGAGCTACCTAGGGCTTTTTTGTTGAAAGCTCGTGGCCAATGGTCCACAAGTTGCATTGGACACTTTGTTGGTCCAAGTTGGCAATTTCGATATGTAAAAGAACAAGCTACCAAGTTGTGGTCCAACAGTGGACTCAAGAATGTTTATTACAACTCTAAGGGGTTTTATACTTTTCGATTTGGTGAAGAAGCTGATATGAAAAAGGTTTTAGCTCTTGGGTCAGTTCAGATGAATGGTAAGCGTTTGTATCTTGCTCCTTGGACTGATGGAGCCACATTTCAAAAGAATGTCATTAAAAGGGTTTCTACCTGGATTAAGCTTGTGGATGTGCCACATTCTTACTGGACCATGGAGGGACTTGGTCACATTGCTAGGGCAGTTGGTGAGCCCATCTCCCTTGACAAACAAACCTCAACCTTTAATCCCATGAAGTATGCGGGGGTTTTGGTGGAAATTCAATATGGTGCCTCTTTTCCTAAGGCTGTTTGGGTCCCTGTTCTTGAGGACGATAATTGTGATATTGTTAAGGTGAAAGTGGGAATTGAATATAGCTCCGTGCCTCAATCATGCTCCTTCTGCAAAGCGTTTGGTCATTATGATTCCCGTTGTGAAAAAAACCCGTCATATGTGAAACCACCCACTAAAGAGAAGGCCCCGGTTAACAAGGGCAAAGGTAAGGTTGATGCCTCTACTGGGCACCCTGTCGAGCCCTTATCCTCAAAAAAGGTCCCAGAAAACTCAAAAGTTCCCAAGGAGAATCCTGCCAAGGTTGCCCATAACACTGGCACCTTCAATCAGTTTTCTGTTCTTGAAGAAGGTGAGATTGGTGCTTCGGCTGAAACTGTGATTCTTGATATTTCTGAGCCTTTGGAGACCAATTGTGTTCATGAGATTGATGCCCCTGTAATGCCCCATGGTGCCCCTGTGGTGCCCTTGGATTGCCCTGCTGTTGTGGAGCCCGTAAGTGCGCCTGGTGCGCCCCTGGCAACTGCTAGTGCGCCTGTTGTGCCCCAGATGAGCCCCAGAGTTTCTGCGCCTGACAGCGCGCCTGTTGCGCCCTTGGAATGCTCGAGGGATGCTGAGCCCGTAAATGCCCCGGTTGCGCCCCTGGGATGCCCTGAGGATGTTTCTGTGGCTAATATGGAGATGGATGTTGATCAGCCACATGTGTTTGAGGTGGTTTTTGCTCTGCCTGCTGCCACGACTCCACCTAGGTGCCCACCTGTTGCTCGTAGCTCAGATGCACCTCCTGTGCTTGAATCGCCTAAGAACAAAAGGAAAAAAGGGCGAGCCAAGGGCCAAAATGGGCCTTTCTTTACTGATTCTGCTCAGACTTCTCCACCTTTGTCTACACCTAGCAAGAGGGGAAAAAATGTGGATGAGGATGGTTTCACACAGGTTGAATCTAAAAGAAGCCTACGGTCACGGGGCAAGGTGACCAACCCCACTGTTTCTCAATGAGCTACGCCGCCTGGAATGTTAGGGGCTTGAATAAACGATCTCACCAAAAAGAGGTCCTTTCTTTTCTGAATAGTAATCATTTAAGCTTTGTTGGTTTATTGGAAACTAAAGTTAAAAGCATGAATGTTTGTAAAGTTGTTAGCAAATTAAAAAAGAACTGGCAGTGGTATGTTAACCACTTTGATCATTATAATGGTAGGATTATGCTTGGTTGGGATGAGTCCATTTGGGCCATTAATATTATTGAAACCTCTTCTCAGTATGTTACTTGTGAAGCTATCTACAGGGCTGCTAATTTTAAGATTCTGGTAACTTTTGTGTATGCTTTCAATGATGGCAGTGAGCGCACCCCGTTGTGGGATTATTTGTCTTCTTTTAATCATAACTTGCCTTGGTGTATATGTGGTGATTTTAACACAGTTCTTAGTGTTAATGAGATTCTTGGGGGTAGAGAGCACTGGACCCCTGAGATGCAGCAATTTAGAGATTGTGTGACTAGCTCTGGTTTGGCTGAGCTACGCACTAATGGGGACCTCTACACTTGGACTAACAGGCGGCCTCATGACTCTGTTTTGAAGCGCTTGGACCGTGTTCTTGTTAATAGTGATTGGCTTCGAAACTTTGGGTCCAGTCAAGTTTTTGTCAAGCCACGAGGATTGATGGACCACTCGCCTTTAATTATTCATGTCAGTGATCATGTTGAGAAAATCTCTAAAGGGTTCCAATTCTTCAATTATATGGCTAACTTGGAGGGCTTTAAGGAGGCTGTGGTTGAAGCTTGGAGTGATAGACTTTATGGGGATCCCATGGCTATTTTCTGGCGTAAGCTAAAGGGGGTTAGAGCCCGGTTGGTTGCTCTGAACAAAAAGCATGGGAATGTCAGGTCTGTGGTAGCTCAATGTCGTGAACACTTGGTGGATACTCAGCAAAGCTTGAGTCTTGACCCAAGGAACCCTGTGCTCATGGATGCTGAACATAAGGCTATCTTGGCGCTTGAACGGGCTCTTGAGGATGAGGAGAGTCTATACCAACAAAAATCTAGATGTAAATGGCTTAAACTTGGTGATGCTAACTCTAGTTTTTTCTTCAATCAAACAAGATCAAACTGGAATGCAAATAAGATTTTAACTCTGGTGGATGAAGGGGGTGAATTTGTTCGTGGTCACGAGGCTGTTTCTGAGGTTGCAGTTGGATTCTTTTGTGGCACCTTGGGATCCAATGCAAACCTTGCTGATTTTGATTGGGCTACTCTCACTTGTCCTACTGTTGATCCTTCTTTTGTGGAGGATCTTATTAAGCCTATCACAAATGAGTGCATCTTGGCCACCCTCAAAAGTCTTAAACCCAACAAGGCGCCTGGGCCGGATGGGTTTAACAAAGAATTCTTCATTGCAACCTGGGACATCCTTGGCCCTGATTTTTGTGAGGCTGTTAAGAGCTTCTTTGCTACCTCAACTATGCATAAAGGTGTGAACTCCACTCTTATTGCTCTAGTTCCTAAGGTACGCACCCCCTCCTCCATGCGTGATTTTCGTCCAATTTCACTTTGTTCTACTATGTACAAATGTATTTCGAAGATCCTTGCTTCTAGATTGAAGGTTATCATGCCTAGTCTCATTGATAAGGCCCAATCTGCATTTGTTCCTGGACGTCAAATCTCTGACAATATTTTGTTGGCTCAAGAGTTGTTTCGTGGGTATGGTAGAGAAACGGGGCTCCCAAAGTGTGCCCTTAAGCTTGACCTCCACAAAGCTTTTGACTCCATTGGCTGGGATTTTCTTATCAAAGCTCTCCACCACATGCAATTCCCTACTCAGTTTGTTAAATGGATTCAAGGGTGTATTTGTAGCACTTATTTCTCTGTCAAGGTTAATGGGGCTGCCATGGGGCACTTTCAAGGCGCTAAAGGGCTACGGCAGGGTGACCCCTTATCGCCTTACCTTTTCACCCTGGCCATGAATGTTTTTTCAGCGCTCCTTAACAAGATCCCACCCTCTTTCAAATATCACTGGAAATGCAAAGACCTCAGGTTGACACACCTGTTTTTTGCAGATGATGTCCTCATGTTCACCAGGGGTGACAAGGATTCTATTAGTCACATAATGGATACAATGCGCACCTTTGCTTCTATTAGTGGTCTATCTGCTAATCTGCTTAAGAGCCAATGTTTCTTTAACAATTGTGACTCGGCCCTTTTGACTTGGTTTGATAATACTTATGCTATTCCACATGGTTGCCTTCCTGTCAAATTTTTGGGGGTCCCTTTGATTTCGAAGCAGTTGTGTATTGGGGACTGCATGCCTTTGATTGAGCGCATTACTGACAGGATAAATTGTTGGACCACTTTGTTGCTTTCTTTGGCTGGGAGAGTTCAACTTCTTAGGTCTGTCTTATATGCCATGATTTCTTTTTGGTCGAGGCACTTTATTCTGCCGTTGGGTGTTCACCGGCTCCTGCAATCTTTACTCACTAGATTTCTTTGGAAGGGGGACACTTCTTCTATTGGAGGTGCAAAGGTTGCTTGGAAAGATGTTTGCCTGCCTATTGAGGAAGGGGGGCTGGGGTTGCCTAATCCCTTGGATTGGAACCGTGCCCAAATCATGTACTATGTTTGGCTTATAATCAACAAAGATGAATCTTCCCTTTGGTCGAGATGGGTCTTGAGCACTGTGCTCAAGAATAAACCTTTTTGGATTATCACCACCCCGTTTGATTGTTCTTGGATATGGAGGCAGATTCTTGCACTAAGGGATGAGGTTCTCTCTCATATCTCTTATGATATTGGCAGGGGTGATTCTATATCTTTATGGTTTGACCCTTGGTGCCACTCTTCCACACTGGCTACGGGGTTATCTGACCC
>NC_030386.2:1685448-1692948 GCF_001625215.2 Daucus carota subsp. sativus | reverse complement strand
TGCCTCGGGCGCCTCCCTCGACGGGAAGTTTCCTCCGGCGCCTTAGGCGCCTTTGGGCCGACGGGCGACGGGCGTCGGGCGCCGCTGCTCGGGGGCGCCCTGTGGGCGCCTTGGGGCGCCGATGCCTCGGGGCGCCTCCCTCGACGGGCAGTTTCCTCTTGATAAAACACACACACGCGCGCGCGCGCGTACGTGCGTCGGTGCGTCGGTGCGCGGGCGCCGGCGCCTTAGGCGCCTTTGGGCCGACGGGCGACGGGCGTCGGGCGCCTGGGCGCCGCTGCTCGGGGGCGCCCTGTGGGCGCCTTGGGGCGCCGATGCCTCGGGGCGCCTCCCTCGACGGGCAGTTTCCTCTTGATAAAACACACACACGCGCGCGCGCGTACGTGCGTGCGTTTGCGTCGGTGCGTCGGTGCGCGGGCGCCGGCGCCTTAGGCGCCTTTGGGCCGACGGGCGACGGGCGTCGGGCGCCTGGGCGCCGCTGCTCGGGGGCGCCCTGTGGGCGCCTTGGGGCGCCGAGGCCTCGAGGGTGCTCGTTGGGGCTCTCAAAGGGCGCTCTTCAAGCGCTTTGCTGCGCGCAGGGCGCTCGTTGGGCGCTCCTCGGGCGCTCCTCGGGCGCGCGCGGAGCGCTTGTTGGGGCGCCCCTCGGGCGCTCCTCAGGCGCGCGCGCGGGGCGCTTGTTGGGGCGCTCCTCGGGCGCTCGTCAGGCGCTTTCAGGCGCGCGCGCGGGGCGCTCGTTGGGGCGCTCGTCAGGCGCTTTCAGGCGCGCGCGCGGGGCGCTCGTTGGGGCGCTCGTCGAGCGCTCATCAGGCGCGCGCGGGGCGCTCGTTTTGGGCGCTCCTCGGGCGCTCCTCAGGCGCTCATTGGGCGCTTCGGGCTATCATCTTGGAACTACATGGGCATTCTATGCTTCGCCAGTCCTGAGCTGGTGGCACAAGGTTATAACCCAAAAACATGGGCATTCATAACCGAATACGAAATGCTTGGTTACCACGACATGCGGGCCCATGGTCTTGGGATGATTCTCAGCATCTTGGGCACGTTTTTCCTTGTCGACGCTATTCTGCAGAGCTGACGCATGTTCGGCCGAGCCAAATAGTCTTTAAACCGAGTCGTGGGATTTCAAAACTTTTTGAACTTATTACTAAGCACAAAAAGTTTTTCGGAGGGTAATGTCGGGGAGATTCAATCCCTACTTGCCTTGTCTAGCCTTACAGTCAGGCTATCAGCCACGGGGTCCGGGTGCACCGACGTATATTTTGGTTGTTCGAGTAAGTCGAAATGATCTTTACATCCGTTTTTGGTTGTAAACATTTCACTAACTAGGAACTACCTCTTATGTCCCATAAGTAACAACAAAAATTATCATCAAACTATATAATATAATTATTTAATATTTAAAAATAAATAAGTTAATAAATTAAAATATTATACAAATATGAAAATTAATTTTTAAGTTTGTAAATCATAATATCTTTTCTAAGAAATGAAATTAAACAAGTGGTTACATTTTTTAAAGGTGCCATTCACTAATTAACTATTAATAATTATATAATTATAATTTTCAGGCTAATTTTCGACCAATTTTACAAGAAAAAATAAAAAAAATATTAGATCAAGGTGAAAAAATCCGAAAAAATAACGAAAACTCATATTAAGTATAAGCTTTCTTTTCCAAGTGGAATCATTCAAAAACATTGAGCTTTGCTACCCCAAATCCCCTCTCCCAATAATTCAAAAAAAAGATTTATAAAATACAAAATAAATATTAAAAAAATCTGAAAAAATCCGAAAAAAATAACTAAGAAACTAGATTTTTCAAGCTTCGATTCGGTTATTCAAACGTCGAAAACGGATAAGCGGAACTCCAAAAAAGGGGGGTGTGGCTCCTCGAACACATTTGTTCAAACTGCTGGAAATGAGGAAAAAGCTCAAATGTCATATATAGGGAGGGGGTTGTCGCCCCTCCCTGGGCAGTGGGGTTGGGCGCTCGGTAGCGCGCGCGGGGCGCTCGTTGGGCGCTCGATGGGGCGCTCTTCGGGCGCTCTTCGGGCGCTTCTCGGGCGCTTTGGGCTATCATCCTGGAACTATGCGGGCATTCTATGCTTGGCCAGTCCTGAGTTGGTGGCATAAGGTTATAACCCAAAAACTGCTCTCCTGGAGGCGGGCTGTCGACTCTGGAGTCCTTAGATGACACCAGTGCTCGGCGCCGTCTTGGTAGCTTTGAGTCTTTGATCTCATTGCTTGGGGAAAATTGACAGCGTTGGTGAGGATCCAGGTCACTTCACCAACGGGACCCTAGGGAACGGATTAGAAGGGAGGGGTTCTCCACCCTCCCTGTGGGCAGACGGTATTCGGGCGCCTCGGGCTCTCTTCGGGATCCTGGTTGAGCACTCCACTTGGATGCTTGGCCAGTCTTGAAGGGGGCATGTTCCAACTAAAAACTGCCCTCCCCCATGGCTGAGGAGCCCTTGGGCTCTTTTGCTTGTGGGGAACAACGTTGGTGTGATTAGGATCAGACGCACCAACGGTGACCTGGTAGGAGTGATCCGTTTGTTGGAGGGGTCGGGCTCCCCCCTCCAAAAACAACGTTGGTGTAAAATTGGCCATAGCACCAACGGAGACCGTCCCGGAGCGGCCAAGCGGGAGGGGAAACTTCCCCCCTCCCGCTGGGAAGATTTTTAAGGGACCAGATGGTTGTGTTCCCAAAGACATTCATGTGGGGTGCTTGGCGTAGACTTGATGGTATTTTGCCCAAAGACACTCCTATGGGGTGCTCGGCCTAGACCTGATGGTTCGTGCTAGGACATTCTGCGGGGTGCTCGGAATAGACCTGAAGAGAACTTGAAATCTTCCCTCCCCCCTGGCGGGGCTGCCAACTCTGGTGTCCTCGGATGATGCCGGTGCTTGGCGCTGCTAGGGTCGCTGAGGAGTCCTCGGGCTCTTTGGCGTTTGGGAAAAACGTTGGCGTGAATAGGGTCAGACACGTCGACGTTGACCGTGAAGGAGAAGTGATCCATTCGTATGGAGGGGACCCCGGCTCCCCCCTCCCGAAAACAACGTTGGTGTAAATGGCCATAGCACCAACGGAGACCGTCCCGGAGCGGCCAAGTGGGAGGGGAAACTTCCCCCCTCCCGCTGGGAAGATTTTTAAGAGACCTGATGGTTGTGTTCCCAAAGATATTCATGTGGGGTGCCTGGCGTAGACTTGATGGTATTTTGCCCAAAGACACTCCTATGGGGTGCTCGGCCTAGACCTGATGGTTCGTGCTTGGACATTCTGCGGGGTGCTTGGAATAGACCTGATGAGAACTTGAAATCTTCCCTCCCCCCTGGCGGGGCTGCCAACTCTGGTGTCCTCGGATGACGCCGGTGCTTGGCGCTGCTAGGGTCGCTGAGGAGTCCTCGGGCTCTTTGGCGTTTGGGAAAAACGTTGGCGTGAATAGGGTCAGACACGTTGACGTTGACCGTGAAGGAGAAGTGATCCATTCGTATGGAGGGGACCCCGGCTCCCCCCTCCCGAAAACAACGTTGGTGTAAATGGCCATAGCACCAACGGAGACCGTCCCGGAGTGGCCAAATTCGCGCATAGCGGTTCACGTTGCTTACACTACTGTGGGTTGATTTCTTTTAGACCTTTGGGTTTTGAAGGGTTCAGCCTAATGTATGTGGGTTTCGTGTTGTACGTGGAGCGCATGGGTTGTGATTTGTATTTCCCGGTTGGTTGGATCCCTGTCTCGGCAGCGACAATCGCTTGGTCTTACATGTTCATTAAGTCAGAGAGTTGTGAAAGATGCCCTCAGATGAGATTGGTGCCCTGCGTAATATACCTATCGTGATGGAATTTCGATGTCCCATAGTCCCTAATTCGTCTTGTGCATTTTATTTTGTGCAAGACTAACAATGAATCTAACATGGTCTTCCGCCCTTTCATTTCCTTTTGGTCTTGTAAGTGTCGGGAGTCCATGTGTTGAGGGAAATCTTGAATGCGGAACTGGTAATCGATTATGGACTTGGTCCATACTTTTCCGAGATATATGTCCCCTACGGAAGTCCGTTGCGCTTTGTGTTGAGTAATGGGTGCTAATGTATCTTTTGCTCATGCTTAGCCTTCGGCCTGAAGGAATGCTACCTGGTTGATCCTGCCAGTAGTCATATGCTTGTCTCAAAGATTAAGCCATGCATGTGTAAGTATGAACTAATTCAGACTGTGAAACTGCGAATGGCTCATTAAATCAGTTATAGTTTGTTTGATGGTATTTGCTACTCGGATAACCGTAGTAATTCTAGAGCTAATACGTGCAACAAACCCCGACTTCTGGAAGGGATGCATTTATTAGATAAAAGGTCGACGCGGGCTCTGCCCGTCGCTTCGATGATTCATGATAACTCGACGGATCGCACGGCCTTTGTGCCGGCGACACATCATTCAAATTTCTGCCCTATCAACTTTCGATGGTAGGATAGTGGCCTACTGTAAGACCCTTATGTTGCTAAGACGGATTTTAGCAAGGGGACGTTAAGTCACCCCGAGTCGACCCTGTGGATTGGCGTTGGGCTGGGCGCCAGGGTCAAAGCTTAAGGTAGCTGGGTTTATATTGGGGCAAGGTAGCAGATGGACATGTCGCCTTGTGTAGCCTTGGATTGGCTTGGAAGACCCTTGAGTGGTTTTGTGGGATTTGGACTTGGAGCGTTGGGGCGACTCCAAGGGCGGTCGCTGAGCTGGGCAGCGACCAGGCGCAGGTAGAGCGCAGGTAGGGCGCTACTGGGCGACGGCGCCTGAAGGGTGGCATTAACCCGGGCTGATGGATGCTTGGGGTAAATTGTTGGAAGCTAAGTGCTAGAGAGTTGGAGTCTTGGGCTTAGTAAATTGGGCAGGTTGCTCAGGCCAAGTGAGGGAGGCACTTGGGCCAAAATGGAGTTGCGTACATAGGCGCTTGGGCTGCGTCCTATGGGCGCCTGGACACTCTTGAGAAGTGTTTTGGTGGGCTAATCATATGGACTTGAAGGCCCAAATTGGTGGGTAATGTGGGCTGGGTTATGTGGCTAAAAAGAGGGCTGAGTGGGGCAAAGGAAACTGCCAGGAACTGCTTGGAACTGCTTGGAACTGCTAGTAACTGCCACAACTGCTACATGGGCGCTGGAGCCTTGGGGCGCGCGGGAAACGCCTTGGGGGCGCCTGGAGTATATATAATATTTAGATAGGCATTCTAAATATTATGCACAGGGGGTGTATCATTATGCACAATAGGTGTATGAGTAGAATTACAAGTTCTAATGGATCTGCACTTGTAATATCTAGTATGCTAGGCAGTGGGAGTCTGTAAGTATACACTTTGTATTTATATGCTAGGCAGTTGGAAGTCTGTAAGCATATGTTGAGTTTGTAATCCTTTCATTGTTGGGGCAATAAAGGTTGGGCTTGTTTGGCCTGTATATTGTTGTGTGTTTACATTTGCATGGTAATCAAACACACTTACACACACTTGGGTTGTGTGGGGGAAAGGCTGACTGTTCTTGGGCAGGGCGCAGCGTGGGCGCAACAGGGGCGCAGCAGGGCGCTGGCGGGCGCTGGGTCAAGGGCAGGCCGCGCAGGGGCGAAAAATTCAAGGGTGAGAACTTACCCCTGTGACAAATGGTATCAGAGCGAGGTTGGAAGTTTTTGGGATGGTTTTCGCTGGATAAGTTCATTAAGATCATGGGGACTCCGTGGGACAGTAGCGTCTATGGTGATGTTACTCGGTTTGAGAAGTTGAGTGTGTGGACTCTAACTTGACGCCGTTGGTGATGGAATACCAAGTCGTGAAGGATGACCGTGATGAGATGGAAAAAGCCATGCGGAATCAGATGGGAAATCAGATGGAATTGATTTTCCTGAGACGGGATGGTGTTAAAGTCCCGTTGGGTGGTGGCAACCCTAAATTTGAAAGGGTTTGGTGCATGGTGCACAATTGGGTAATGCTCCGGGTAGGAGGGCGCTTTCAAAGTTTAATTGAAGGCAATTGAGTGGGAATTTGTTGGATACACAAAAGGCAGCGTTGTAAGGGCATGATCGTTGGATTAGAAGGCAATGGTGGGCGTAGATATCGGCGATTGGTGCAAAGGCAGCGGGCAAGGGTATCTACATTGTCCTTGGGATAGGACGTGAATCTCTTAGAGTGGGTAACCGAGAGATTTGTGGGTGAGTACTTCATGTGTTGGGCAGCAATGTTAAGTCTCTAATGGAAGTGAGGCAGATGGATGATGGTTTGTTGGCAAGGTGAAGGAAGAAGTTTCACGAGGTTCATATGTTTGGCAACCTCAAGTCAATGAGGGCATTGACTCAAGTGGTGTGGGAGGGTTTGTAAGAACCCTTATGTTGCTAAGACGGATTTTAGCAAGGGACGTTAAGTCACCCCGAGTCGACCTGTGGATTGGCGTTGGGCTGGGCGCCAGGGTCAAAGCTTAAGGTAGCTGGGTTTATATTGGGGCAAGGTAGCAGATGGACATGTCGCCTTGTGTAGCCTTGGATTGGCTTGGAAGACCCTTGAGTGGTTTTGTGGGATTTGGACTTGGAGCGTTGGGGGCGACTCCAAGGGCGGTCGCTGAGCTGGGCAGCGACCAGGCGCAGGTAGAGCGCAGGTAGGGCGCTACTGGGCGACGGCGCCTGAAGGGTGGCATTAACCCGGGCTGATGGATGCTTGGGGTAAATTGTTGGAAGCTAAGTGCTAGAGAGTTGGAGTCTTGGGCTTAGTAAATTGGGCAGGTTGCTCAGGCCAAGTGAGGGAGGCACTTGGGCCAAATGGAGTTGCGTACATAGGCGCTTGGGCTGCGTCCTATGGGCGCCTGGACACTCTTGAGAAGTGTTTTGGTGGCTAATCATATGGACTTGAAGGCCCAAATTGGTGGGTAATGTGGGCTGGTTATGTGGCTAAAAAGAGGGCTGAGTGGGCAAAGGAAACTGCCAGGAACTGCTTGGAACTGCTTGGAACTGCTAGTAACTGCCACAACTGCTAATGGGCGCTGGAGCCTTGGGGCGCGGGAAACGCCTTGGGGGCGCCTGGAGTATATATAATATTTAGATAGGCATTCTAAATATTATGCACAGGGGTTGTATCATTAGCACAATAGGTGTATGAGTAGAATTACAAGTTCTAATGATCTGCACTTGTAATATCTAGTATGCTAGGCAGTGGGAGTCTGTAAGTATACACTTTGTATTTATATGCTAGGCAGTTGGAAGTCTGTAAGCATATGTGAGTTTGTAATCCTTTCATTGTTTGGGGCAATAAAGGTTGGGCTTGTTTGGCCTGTATATTGTTTGTGTGTTTACATTTGCATGGTAATCAACACACACACACACACGTGGGTTGTGTGGGGGAAAGGCTGACTGTTCTTGGGCAGGGCGCAGCGTGGGGCGCAACAGGGGCGCAACAGGGCGCTGGCGGCGCTGGGTCAAGGGCAGGCCGCGCAGGGGCGAAAAATTCAAGGGTGAGAACTTACCCCTGTGACACCTACTACGGT
>NC_030386.2:1671008-1676008 GCF_001625215.2 Daucus carota subsp. sativus | reverse complement strand
TTTATTGCCCCAACAATGAAAGGATTACAAACTCAACATATGCTTACAGACTTCCAACTGCCTAGCATATAAATACAAAGTGTATACTTACAGACTCCCACTGCCTAGCATACTAGATATTACAAGTGCAGATCCATTAGAACTTGTAATTCTACTCATACACCTATTGTGCATAATGATACACCCCCTGTGCATAATATTTAGAATGCCTATCTAAATATTATATATACTCCAGGCGCCCCCAAGGCGTTTCCCGCGCGCCCCAAGGCTCCAGCGCCCATGTAGCAGTTGTGGCAGTTACTAGCAGTTCCAAGCAGTTCCAAGCAGTTCCTGGCAGTTTCCTTTGCCCCACTCAGCCCTCTTTTTAGCCACATAACCCAGCCCACATTACCCACCAATTTGGGCCTTCAAGTCCATATGATTAGCCCACCAAAACACTTCTCAAGAGTGTCCAGGCGCCCATAGGACGCAGCCCAAGCGCCTATGTACGCAACTCCATTTTGGCCCAAGTGCCTCCCTCACTTGGCCTGAGCAACCTGCCCAATTTACTAAGCCCAAGACTCCAACTCTCTAGCACTTAGCTTCCAACAATTTACCCCAAGCATCCATCAGCCCGGGTTAATGCCACCCTTCAGGCGCCGTCGCCCAGTAGCGCCCTACCTGCGCTCTACCTGCGCCTGGTCGCTGCCCAGCTCAGCGACCGCCCTTGGAGTCGCCCCAACGCTCCAAGTCCAAATCCCACAAAACCACTCAAGGGTCTTCCAAGCCAATCCAAGGCTACACAAGGCGACATGTCCATCTGCTACCTTGCCCCAATATAAACCCAGCTACCTTAAGCTTTGACCCTGGCGCCCAGCCCAACGCCAATCCACAGGGTCGACTCGGGGTGACTTAACGTCCCCTTGCTAAAATCCGTCTTAGCAACATAAGGGTCTTACAGTAGGCCACTATCCTACCATCGAAAGTTGATAGGGCAGAAATTTGAATGATGTGTCGCCGGCACAAAGGCCGTGCGATCCGTCGAGTTATCATGAATCATCGAAGCGACGGGCAGAGCCCGCGTCGACCTTTTATCTAATAAATGCATCCCTTCCAGAAGTCGGGGTTTGTTGCACGTATTAGCTCTAGAATTACTACGGTTATCCGAGTAGCAAATACCATCAAACAAACTATAACTGATTTAATGAGCCATTCGCAGTTTCACAGTCTGAATTAGTTCATACTTACACATGCATGGCTTAATCTTTGAGACAAGCATATGACTACTGGCAGGATCAACCAGGTAGCATTCCTTCAGGCCGAAGGCAAAGCATGAGCAAAAGATACATTAGCACCCATTACTCAACACAAAGCGCAACGGACTTCCGTAGGGGACATATATCTCGGAAAAGTATGGACCAAGTCCATAATCGATTACCAGTTCCGCATTCAAGATTTCCCTCAACACATGGACTCCCGACACTTACAAGACCAAAAGGAAATGAAAGGGCGGAAGACCATGTTAGATTCATTGTCAGTCTTGCACAAAATAAAATGCACAAGACGAATTAGGGACTATGGGACATCGAAATTCCATCACGATAGGTATATTACGCAGGGCACCAATCTCATCTGAGGGCATCTTTCACAACTCTCTGACTTAATGAACATGTAAGACCAAGCGATTGTCGCTGCCGAGACAGGGATCCAACCAACCGGGAAATACAAATCACAACCCATGCGCTCCACGTACAACACGAAACCCACATACATTAGGCTGAACCCTTCAAAACCCAAAGGTCTAAAAGAAATCAACCCACAGTAGTGTAAGCAACGTGAACCGCTATGCGCGAATTTGGCCACTCCGGGACGGTCTCCGTTGGTGCTATGGCCATTTACACCAAGTTGTTTTCGGGAGGGGGGAGCCGGGGTCCCCTCCATACGAATGGATCACTTCTCCTTCACGGTCAACGTCGACGTGTCTGACCCTATTCACGCCAACGTTTTTCCCAAACGCCAAAGAGCCCGAGGACTCCTCAGCGACCCTAGCAGCGCCAAGCACCGGCGTCATCCGAGGACACCAGAGTTGGCAGCCCCGCCAGGGGGGAGGGAAGATTTCAAGTTCTCATCAGGTCTATTCCAAGCACCCCGCAGAATGTCCAAGCACGAACCATCAGGTCTAGGCCGAGCACCCCATAGGAGTGTCTTTGGGCAAAATACCATCAAGTCTACGCCAGGCACCCCACATGAATATCTTTGGGAACACAACCATCAGGTCTCTTAAAAATCTTCCCAGCGGGAGGGGGGAAGTTTCCCCTCCCACTTGGCCGCTCCGGGACGGTCTCCGTTGGTGCTATGGCCATTTACACCAACGTTGTTTTCGGGAGGGGGGAGCCGGGGTCCCCTCCATACGAATGGATCACTTCTCCTTCACGGTCAACGTCGACGTGTCTGACCCTATTCACGCCAACGTTTTTCCCAAACGCCAAAGAGCCCGAGGACTCCTCAGCGACCCTAGCAGCGCCAAGCACCGGCATCATCCGAGGACACCAGAGTTGGCAGCCCCGCCAGGGGGGAGGGAAGATTTCAAGTTCTCTTCAGGTCTATTCCGAGCACCCCGCAGAATGTCCTAGCACGAACCATCAGGTCTAGGCCGAGCACCCCATAGGAGTGTCTTTGCGCAAAATACCATCAAGTCTACGCCAAGCACCCCACATGAATGTCTTTGGGAACACAACCATCTGGTCCCTTAAAAATCTTCCCAGCGGGAGGGGGGAAGTTTCCCCTCCCGCTTGGCCGCTCCGGGACGGTCTCCGTTGGTGCTATGGCCAATTTTACACCAACGTTGTTTTTGGAGGGGGGAGCCCGACCCCTCCAACAAACGGATCACTCCTACCAGGTCACCGTTGGTGCGTCTGATCCTAATCACACCAACGTTGTTCCCCACAAGCAAAAGAGCCCAAGGGCTCCTCAGCCATGGGGGAGGGCAGTTTTTAGTTGGAACATGCCCCCTTCAAGACTGGCCAAGCATCCAAGTGGAGTGCTCAACCAGGATCCCGAAGAGAGCCCGAGGCGCCCGAATACCGTCTGCCCACAGGGAGGGTGGAGAACCCCTCCCTTCTAATCCGTTCCCTAGGGTCCCGTTGGTGAAGTGACCTGGATCCTCACCAACGCTGTCAATTTTCCCCAAGCAATGAGATCAAAGACTCAAAGCTACCAAGACGGCGCCGAGCACTGGTGTCATCTAAGGACTCCAGAGTCGACAGCCCGCCTCCAGGAGAGCAGTTTTTGGGTTATAACCTTATGCCACCAACTCAGGACTGGCCAAGCATAGAATGCCCGCATAGTTCCAGGATGATAGCCCAAAGCGCCCGAGAAGCGCCCGAAGAGCGCCCGAAGAGCGCCCCATCGAGCGCCCAACGAGCGCCCCGCGCGCGCTACCGAGCGCCCAACCCCACTGCCCAGGGAGGGGCGACAACCCCCTCCCTATATATGACATTTGAGCTTTTTCCTCATTTCCAGCAGTTTGAACAAATGTGTTCGAGGAGCCACACCCCCCTTTTTTGGAGTTCCGCTTATCCGTTTTCGACGTTTGAATAACCGAATCGAAGCTTGAAAAATCTAGTTTCTTAGTTATTTTTTTCGGATTTTTTCAGATTTTTTTAATATTTATTTTGTATTTTATAAATCTTTTTTTTTGAATTATTTGGAGAGGGGATTTGGGGTAGCAAAGCTCAATGTTTTTGAATGATTCCACTTGGAAAAGAAAGCTTATACTTAATATGAGTTTTCGTTATTTTTTCGGATTTTTTCACCTTGATCTAATATTTTTTTTATTTTTTCTTGTAAAATTGGTCGAAAATTAGCCTGAAAATTATAATTATATAATTATTAATAGTTAATTAGTGAATGGCACCTTTAAAAAATGTAACCACTTGTTTAATTTCATTTCTTAGAAAAGATATTATGATTTACAAACTTAAAAATTAATTTTCATATTTGTATAATATTTTAATTTATTAACTTATTTATTTTTAAATATTAAATAATTATATTATATAGTTTGATGATAATTTTTGTTGTTACTTATGGGACATAAGAGGTAGTTCCTAGTTAGTGAAATGTTTACAACCAAAAACGGATGTAAAGATCATTTCGACTTACTCGAACAACCAAAATATACGTCGGTGCACCCGGACCCCGTGGCTGAGAGCCTGACTGTAAGGCTAGACAAGGCAAGTAGGGATTGAATCTCCCCGACATTACCCTCCGAAAAACTTTTTGTGCTTAGTAATAAGTTCAAAAAGTTTTGAAATCCCACGACTCGGTTTAAAGACTATTTGGCTCGGCCGAACATGCGTCAGCTCTGCAGAATAGCGTCGACAAGGAAAAACGTGCCCAAGATGCTGAGAATCATCCCAAGACCATGGGCCCGCATGTCGTGGTAACCAAGCATTTCGTATTCGGTTATGAATGCCCATGTTTTTGGGTTATAACCTTGTGCCACCAACTCAGGACTGGCGAAGCATAGAATGCCCATGTAGTTCCAAGATGATAGCCCGAAGCGCCCAATGAGCGCCTGAGGAGCGCCCGAGGAGCGCCCAAAACGAGCGCCCCGCGCGCGCCTGATGAGCGCTCGACGAGCGCCCCAACGAGCGCCCCGCGCGCGCGCCTGAAAGCGCCTGACGAGCGCCCGAGGAGCGCCCCAACGAGCGCCCCGCGCGCGCGCCTGAAAGCGCCTGACGAGCGCCCGAGGAGCGCCCCAACAAGCGCCCCGCGCGCGCGCCTGAGGAGCGCCCGAGGGGCGCCCCAACAAGCGCTCCGCGCGCGCCCGAGGAGCGCCCGAGGAGCGCCCAACGAGCGCCCTGCGCGCAGCAAAGCGCTTGAAGAGCGCCCTTTGAGAGCCCCAACGAGCACCCTCGAGGCCTCGGCGCCCCAAGGCGCCCACAGGGCGCCCCCGAGCAGCGGCGCCCAGGCGCCCGACGCCCGTCGCCCGTCGGCCCAAAGGCGCCTAAGGCGCC
>NC_030386.2:1656008-1661008 GCF_001625215.2 Daucus carota subsp. sativus | reverse complement strand
ACTCCAACTCTCTAGCACTTAGCTTCCAACAATTTACCCCAAGCATCCATCAGCCCGGGTTAATGCCACCCTTCAGGCGCCGTCGCCCAGTAGCGCCCTACCTGCGCTCTACCTGCGCCTGGTCGCTGCCCAGCTCAGCGACCGCCCTTGGAGTCGCCCCAACGCTCCAAGTCCAAATCCCACAAAACCACTCAAGGGTCTTCCAAGCCAATCCAAGGCTACACAAGGCGACATGTCCATCTGCTACCTTGCCCCAATATAAACCCAGCTACCTTAAGCTTTGACCCTGGCGCCCAGCCCAACGCCAATCCACAGGGTCGACTCGGGGTGACTTAACGTCCCCTTGCTAAAATCCGTCTTAGCAACATAAGGGTCTTACAGTAGGCCACTATCCTACCATCGAAAGTTGATAGGGCAGAAATTTGAATGATGTGTCGCCGGCACAAAGGCCGTGCGATCCGTCGAGTTATCATGAATCATCGAAGCGACGGGCAGAGCCCGCGTCGACCTTTTATCTAATAAATGCATCCCTTCCAGAAGTCGGGGTTTGTTGCACGTATTAGCTCTAGAATTACTACGGTTATCCGAGTAGCAAATACCATCAAACAAACTATAACTGATTTAATGAGCCATTCGCAGTTTCACAGTCTGAATTAGTTCATACTTACACATGCATGGCTTAATCTTTGAGACAAGCATATGACTACTGGCAGGATCAACCAGGTAGCATTCCTTCAGGCCGAAGGCAAAGCATGAGCAAAAGATACATTAGCACCCATTACTCAACACAAAGCGCAACGGACTTCCGTAGGGGACATATATCTCGGAAAAGTATGGACCAAGTCCATAATCGATTACCAGTTCCGCATTCAAGATTTCCCTCAACACATGGACTCCCGACACTTACAAGACCAAAAGGAAATGAAAGGGCGGAAGACCATGTTAGATTCATTGTCAGTCTTGCACAAAATAAAATGCACAAGACGAATTAGGGACTATGGGACATCGAAATTCCATCACGATAGGTATATTACGCAGGGCACCAATCTCATCTGAGGGCATCTTTCACAACTCTCTGACTTAATGAACATGTAAGACCAAGCGATTGTCGCTGCCGAGACAGGGATCCAACCAACCGGGAAATACAAATCACAACCCATGCGCTCCACGTACAACACGAAACCCACATACATCAGGCTGAACCCTTCAAAACCCAAAGGTCTAAAAGAAATCAACCCACAGTAGTGTAAGCAACGTGAACCGCTATGCGCGAATTTGGCCACTCCGGGACGGTCTCCGTTGGTGCTATGGCCATTTACACCAAGTTGTTTTCGGGAGGGGGGAGCCGGGGTCCCCTCCATACGAATGGATCACTTCTCCTTCACGGTCAACGTCGACGTGTCTGACCCTATTCACGCCAACGTTTTTCCCAAACGCCAAAGAGCCCGAGGACTCCTCAGCGACCCTAGCAGCGCCAAGCACCGGCGTCATCCGAGGACACCAGAGTTGGCAGCCCCGCCAGGGGGGAGGGAAGATTTCAAGTTCTCATCAGGTCTATTCCAAGCACCCCGCAGAATGTCCAAGCACGAACCATCAGGTCTAGGCCGAGCACCCCATAGGAGTGTCTTTGGGCAAAATACCATCAAGTCTACGCCAGGCACCCCACATGAATATCTTTGGGAACACAACCATCAGGTCTCTTAAAAATCTTCCCAGCGGGAGGGGGGAAGTTTCCCCTCCCACTTGGCCGCTCCGGGACGGTCTCCGTTGGTGCTATGGCCATTTACACCAACGTTGTTTTCGGGAGGGGGGAGCCGGGGTCCCCTCCATACGAATGGATCACTTCTCCTTCACGGTCAACGTCGACGTGTCTGACCCTATTCACGCCAACGTTTTTCCCAAACGCCAAAGAGCCCGAGGACTCCTCAGCGACCCTAGCAGCGCCAAGCACCGGCATCATCCGAGGACACCAGAGTTGGCAGCCCCGCCAGGGGGGAGGGAAGATTTCAAGTTCTCTTCAGGTCTATTCCGAGCACCCCGCAGAATGTCCTAGCACGAACCATCAGGTCTAGGCCGAGCACCCCATAGGAGTGTCTTTGCGCAAAATACCATCAAGTCTACGCCAAGCACCCCACATGAATGTCTTTGGGAACACAACCATCTGGTCCCTTAAAAATCTTCCCAGCGGGAGGGGGGAAGTTTCCCCTCCCGCTTGGCCGCTCCGGGACGGTCTCCGTTGGTGCTATGGCCAATTTTACACCAACGTTGTTTTTGGAGGGGGGAGCCCGACCCCTCCAACAAACGGATCACTCCTACCAGGTCACCGTTGGTGCGTCTGATCCTAATCACACCAACGTTGTTCCCCACAAGCAAAAGAGCCCAAGGGCTCCTCAGCCATGGGGGAGGGCAGTTTTTAGTTGGAACATGCCCCCTTCAAGACTGGCCAAGCATCCAAGTGGAGTGCTCAACCAGGATCCCGAAGAGAGCCCGAGGCGCCCGAATACCGTCTGCCCACAGGGAGGGTGGAGAACCCCTCCCTTCTAATCCGTTCCCTAGGGTCCCGTTGGTGAAGTGACCTGGATCCTCACCAACGCTGTCAATTTTCCCCAAGCAATGAGATCAAAGACTCAAAGCTACCAAGACGGCGCCGAGCACTGGTGTCATCTAAGGACTCCAGAGTCGACAGCCCGCCTCCAGGAGAGCAGTTTTTGGGTTATAACCTTATGCCACCAACTCAGGACTGGCCAAGCATAGAATGCCCGCATAGTTCCAGGATGATAGCCCAAAGCGCCCGAGAAGCGCCCGAAGAGCGCCCGAAGAGCGCCCCATCGAGCGCCCAACGAGCGCCCCGCGCGCGCTACCGAGCGCCCAACCCCACTGCCCAGGGAGGGGCGACAACCCCCTCCCTATATATGACATTTGAGCTTTTTCCTCATTTCCAGCAGTTTGAACAAATGTGTTCGAGGAGCCACACCCCCCTTTTTTGGAGTTCCGCTTATCCGTTTTCGACGTTTGAATAACCGAATCGAAGCTTGAAAAATCTAGTTTCTTAGTTATTTTTTTCGGATTTTTTCAGATTTTTTTAATATTTATTTTGTATTTTATAAATCTTTTTTTTTGAATTATTTGGAGAGGGGATTTGGGGTAGCAAAGCTCAATGTTTTTGAATGATTCCACTTGGAAAAGAAAGCTTATACTTAATATGAGTTTTCGTTATTTTTTCGGATTTTTTCACCTTGATCTAATATTTTTTTTATTTTTTCTTGTAAAATTGGTCGAAAATTAGCCTGAAAATTATAATTATATAATTATTAATAGTTAATTAGTGAATGGCACCTTTAAAAAATGTAACCACTTGTTTAATTTCATTTCTTAGAAAAGATATTATGATTTACAAACTTAAAAATTAATTTTCATATTTGTATAATATTTTAATTTATTAACTTATTTATTTTTAAATATTAAATAATTATATTATATAGTTTGATGATAATTTTTGTTGTTACTTATGGGACATAAGAGGTAGTTCCTAGTTAGTGAAATGTTTACAACCAAAAACGGATGTAAAGATCATTTCGACTTACTCGAACAACCAAAATATACGTCGGTGCACCCGGACCCCGTGGCTGAGAGCCTGACTGTAAGGCTAGACAAGGCAAGTAGGGATTGAATCTCCCCGACATTACCCTCCGAAAAACTTTTTGTGCTTAGTAATAAGTTCAAAAAGTTTTGAAATCCCACGACTCGGTTTAAAGACTATTTGGCTCGGCCGAACATGCGTCAGCTCTGCAGAATAGCGTCGACAAGGAAAAACGTGCCCAAGATGCTGAGAATCATCCCAAGACCATGGGCCCGCATGTCGTGGTAACCAAGCATTTCGTATTCGGTTATGAATGCCCATGTTTTTGGGTTATAACCTTGTGCCACCAACTCAGGACTGGCGAAGCATAGAATGCCCATGTAGTTCCAAGATGATAGCCCGAAGCGCCCAATGAGCGCCTGAGGAGCGCCCGAGGAGCGCCCAAAACGAGCGCCCCGCGCGCGCCTGATGAGCGCTCGACGAGCGCCCCAACGAGCGCCCCGCGCGCGCGCCTGAAAGCGCCTGACGAGCGCCCGAGGAGCGCCCCAACGAGCGCCCCGCGCGCGCGCCTGAAAGCGCCTGACGAGCGCCCGAGGAGCGCCCCAACAAGCGCCCCGCGCGCGCGCCTGAGGAGCGCCCGAGGGGCGCCCCAACAAGCGCTCCGCGCGCGCCCGAGGAGCGCCCGAGGAGCGCCCAACGAGCGCCCTGCGCGCAGCAAAGCGCTTGAAGAGCGCCCTTTGAGAGCCCCAACGAGCACCCTCGAGGCCTCGGCGCCCCAAGGCGCCCACAGGGCGCCCCCGAGCAGCGGCGCCCAGGCGCCCGACGCCCGTCGCCCGTCGGCCCAAAGGCGCCTAAGGCGCCGGCGCCCGCGCACCGACGCACCGACGCAAACGCACGCACGTACGCGCGCGCGCGTGTGTGTGTTTTATCAAGAGGAAACTGCCCGTCGAGGGAGGCGCCCCGAGGCATCGGCGCCCCAAGGCGCCCACAGGGCGCCCCCGAGCAGCGGCGCCCAGGCGCCCGACGCCCGTCGCCCGTCGGCCCAAAGGCGCCTAAGGCGCCGGCGCCCGCGCACCGACGCACCGACGCACGTACGCGCGCGCGCGTGTGTGTGTTTTATCAAGAGGAAACTGCCCGTCGAGGGAGGCGCCCCGAGGCATCGGCGCCCCAAGGCGCCCACAGGGCGCCCCCGAGCAGCGGCGCCCGACGCCCGTCGCCCGTCGGCCCAAAGGCGCCTAAGGCGCCTAAGGCGCCTAAGGCGCCTAAGGCGCCGGCGCCCGCGCACCGACGCACCGACGCAAACGCACGCACGTACGCGCGCGCGCGTGTGTGTGTTTTATCGAGAGGAAACTGCCCGTCGAGGGAGGCGCCCCGAGGCATCGGCGCCCCAAGGCGCCCACAGGGCGCCCCCGAGCAGCGG
>NC_030386.2:1606942-1648408 GCF_001625215.2 Daucus carota subsp. sativus | reverse complement strand
GAGCAGATATAATGAAGTTCGGTTTTTTGACGAATTCTCAAAAGGGTTAGTACACGGGAATTTCATGAAAATTTCACCGGGAGTTTCTTTTGATATTTTCACATAAATGGGTCCCTATGGATATATGAATTTGGTCACGACCATATTTGGGGCAATCGGGACTGAATCGGAGAAGATATAACGAAGTTCGATTTTTTGACGAATTCTCAAAGGGGGTTAGTACACGGGAATTTCATGAAAATTTCACCGGGATGTTTTTTTGATATTTTCACATAAATGGGTCCCTAAGGATATATGAATTTGGTCACGACCATATTTGGGGCAATCGGGACTGAATCGGAGCAGGTATAACGAAATTCGAGTTTTTGACGAATTCTCAAAGGGGTTAAGTACACGGGAATTTCTTGAAAATATCCCCGGGCAGATTCTTTTGATATTTTCACATAAATGGGTTCCTATGGATATATGAATTTGGTCACGACCATATTTGGGGCATTCGGGACTGAATCGGAGCAGATATATTGAAGTTCGGTTTTTTGACGAATTCTCAAAGGGTTAGTACACGGGAATTTCATGAAAATTTCACCGGGAAGTTTCTTTTGATATTTTCACATAAATGGGTCCCTATGGATATATGAATTTGGTCACGACCATATTTGGGGCAATCGGGACTGAATCGGAGCAGATATAACGAAGTTCGAGTTTTTGACGAATTCTCAAAGGGGTTAGTACACTGGAATTTCATGAAAATTTCACCGGGAAGTTTCGTTTGATATTTTCACATAAATGGGTCCCTATAGATATATGAATTTGGTCATGACCATATTTGGGGCAGTCGGGACTGAATCGTAGCTGATATAATGAATTTCGAGTTTTTAACGAATTCTCAAAGGGGTTAGTACACGGAAATTTCTTGAAAATATCCCCGGGCAGATTCTTTTTATATTTTCACATAAATGGGTTCCAATGGATATATGAATTTGGTCACGACCATATTTGAGGCAGTCGGGACTGAATCAGAGTAGATATAATGAAGTTCGATTTTTTGACGAATTCTCAAAGGGGTTAGTACACGGGAATTTCATGAAAATTACACCGGGAAGTTTCTTTTGATATTTTCACATAAATGGGTCCCTAAGGATATGTGAATTTGGTCACGACCATATTTGGGGAAGTCGGGAATGAATCGGAGTAGATATAATGAAGTTCGACTTTTTGACGAATTCTCAAAGGGGTTAGTACACGGGAATTTCTTGAAAATATCCCCGGGCAGATTCTTTTGATATTTTCACATAAATGGGTTCCTATGGATATATGAATTTGGTCACGACCATATTTGAGGCAGTCAGGACTGAATCAGAACAGATATAATGAAGTTCGATTTTTTGACGAATTCTGAAAGGGGTTAGTACACGGGAATTTCATGAAAATTACACCGGGAGGTTTCTTTTGATATTTTCACATAAATGGGTCCCTATGGATATATGAATTTGGTCACGACCATATTTGGGGCAGTCGGCACTGAATCGGAGCAGATATAATGAAGTTCTATTTTTTGACGAATTCTCAAAGGGGTTAGTACACGGGAATTTCATGAAAATTTCACCGGGAAGTTTCTTTTGATATTTTCACATAAATGGGTCCCGATGGATATATGAATTTGGTCACGACCATATTTGGTGCAATCGGGACTGAATCGGAGCAGATATAACGAAGTTCGAGTTTTTGACGAGTTCTCAAAGGGGTTAGTACACTGGAATTTCATGAAAATTTCACCGGGAAGTTTCGTTTGATATTTTCACATAAATGGGTCCCTATAGATATATGAATTTGGTCATGACCATATTTGGGGCAGTCGGGACTGAATCGTAGCTGATATAATGAAGTTCGAGTTTTTAACGAATTCTCAAAGGGGTTAGTACACGGGAATTTCTTGAAAATATCCCCGGGCAGATTCTTTTGATATTTTCACATAAATGGGTTCCTATGGATATATGAATTTGGTCACGACCATATTTGAGGCAGTCGGGACTGAATCAGAACAGATATAATGAAGTTCGATTTTTTGACGAATTCTCAAAGGGGTTAGTACACGGGAATTTCATGAAAATTACACCGGGAGGTTTCTTTGATATTTTCACATAAATGGGTCCCTATGGATATATTAATTTGGTCACGACCATATTTGAGGCAATCGGGACTGAATCGGAGAAGATATAACGAAGTTCGATTTTTTGACGAATTCTCAAAGGGGTTAGTACACGGGAATTTCATGAAAATTTCACCGGGATGTTTCTTTTGATATTTTCACATAAATGGATCCCTAAGGATATATGAATTTGGTCACGACCATATTTGGGGCAGTCGGGACTGAATCGGAGCAGGTATAACGAAATTCGAGTTTTTGACGAATTCTCAAAGGGGTTAAGTACACGGGAATTTCTTGAAAATATCCCCGGGCAGATTCTTTTGATATTTTCACATAAATGGGTTCCTATGGATATATGAATTTGGTCACGACCATATTTGGGTATTCGGGACTGAATCGGAGCAGATATATTGAAGTTCGGTTTTTTGACGAATTCTCAAAAGGGTTAGTACACGGGAATTTCATGAAAATTTCACCGGGAAGTTTCTTTTGATATTTTCACATAAATGGGTCCCTATGGATATATGAATTTGGTCACGACCATATTTGGGGCAATCGGGACTGAATCGGAGAAGATATAACGAAGTTCGATTTTTGACGAATTCTCAAAGGGGGTTAGTACACGGGAATTTCATGAAAATTTCACCGGGATGTTTTTTTTGATATTTTCACATAAATGGGTCCCTAAGGATATATGAATTTGGTCACGACCATATTTGGGGCAATCGGGACTGAATCGGAGCAGGTATAACGAAATTCGAGTTTTTGACGAATTCTCAAAGGGGTTAAGTACACGGGAATTTCTTGAAAATATCCCCGGGCAGATTCTTTTGATATTTTCACATAAATGGGTTCCTATGGATATATGAATTTGGTCACGACCATATTTGGGGCATTCGGGACTGAATCGGAGCAGATATATTGAAGTTCGGTTTTTTGACGAATTCTCAAAAGGGTTAGTACACGGGAATTTCATGAAAATTTCACCGGGAAGTTTCTTTTGATATTTTCACATAAATGGGTCCCTATGGATATATGAATTTGGTCACGACCATATTTGGGGCAATCGGGACTGAATCGGAGCAGATATAACGAAGTTCGAGTTTTGACGAATTCTCAAAGGGGTTAGTACACTGGAATTTCATGAAAATTTCACCGGGAAGTTTCGTTTGATATTTTCACATAAATGGGTCCCTATAGATATATGAATTTGGTCATGACCATATTTGGGGCAGTCGGGACTGAATCGTAGCTGATATAATGAATTTCGAGTTTTTAACGAATTCTCAAAGGGGTTAGTACACGGGAATTTCTTGAAAAATATCCCCGGGCAGATTCTTTTGATATTTTCACATAAATGGGTTCCTATGGATATATGAATTTGGTCACGACCATATTTGAGGCAGTCGGGACTGAATCAGAACAGATATAATGAAGTTCGATTTTTTGACGAATTCTGAAAGGGGTTAGTACACGGGAATTTCATGAAAATTACACCGGGAGGTTTCTTTTGATATTTTCACATAAATGGGTCCCTATGGATATATGAATTTGGTCACGACCATATTTGGGGCAGTCGGCACTGAATCGGAGCAGATATAATGAAGTTCTATTTTTTGACGAATTCTCAAAGGGGTTAGTACACGGGAATTTCATGAAAATTTCACCGGGAAGTTTCTTTTGATATTTTCACATAAATGGGTCCCGATGGATATATGAATTTGGTCACGACCATATTTGGTGCAATCGGGACTGAATCGGAGCAGATATAACGAAGTTCGAGTTTTTGACGAGTTCTCAAAGGGGTTAGTACACTGGAATTTCATGAAAATTTCACCGGGAAGTTTCGTTTGATATTTTCACATAAATGGGTCCCTATCGATATATGAATTTGGTCATGACCATATTTGGGGCAGTCGGGACTGAATCGTAGCTGATATAATGAAGTTCGAGTTTTTAACGAATTCTCAAAGGGGTTAGTACACGGGAATTTCTTGAAAATATCCCCGGGCAGATTCTTTTGATATTTTCACATAAATGGGTTCCTATGGATATATGAATTTGGTCACGACCATATTTGAGGCAGTCGGGACTGAATCAGAACAGATATAATGAAGTTCGATTTTTTGACGAATTCTCAAAGGGGTTAGTACACGGGAATTTCATGAAAATTACACCGGGAGGTTTCTTTGATATTTTCACATAAATGGGTCCCTATGGATATATGAATTTGGTCACGACCATATTTGAGGCAATCGGGACTGAATCGGAGAAGATATAACGAAGTTCGATTTTTTGACGAATTCTCAAAGGGGGTTAGTACACGGGAATTTCATGAAAATTTCACCGGGATGTTTCTTTTGATATTTTCACATAAATGGATCCCTAAGGATATATGAATTTGGTCACGACCATATTTGGGGCAATCGGGACTGAATCGGAGCAGGTATAACGAAATTCGAGTTTTTGACGAATTCTCAAAGGGGTTAAGTACACGGGAATTTCTTGAAAATATCCCCGGGCAGATTCTTTTGATATTTTCACATAAATGGGTTCCTATGGATATATGAATTTGGTCACGACCATATTTGGGGTATTCGGGACTGAATCGGAGCAGATATATTGAAGTTCGGTTTTTTGACGAATTCTCAAAAGGGTTAGTACACGGGAATTTCATGAAAATTTCACCGGGAAGTTTCTTTTGATATTTTCACATAAATGGGTCCCTATGGATATATGAATTTGGTCACGACCATATTTGGGGCAATCGGGACTGAATCGGAGAAGATATAACGAAGTTCGATTTTTTGACGAATTCTCAAAGGGGTTAGTACACGGGAATTTCATGAAAATTTCACCGGGATGTTTTTTTTGATATTTTCACATAAATGGGTCCCTAAGGATATATGAATTTGGTCACGACCATATTTGGGGCAATCGGGACTGAATCGGAGCAGGTATAACGAAATTCGAGTTTTTGACGAATTCTCAAAGGGGTTAAGTACACGGGAATTTCTTGAAAATATCCCCGGGCAGATTCTTTTGATATTTTCACATAAATGGGTTCCTATGGATATATGAATTTGGTCACGACCATATTTGGGGCATTCGGGACTGAATCGGAGCAGATATATTGAAGTTCGGTTTTTTGACGAATTCTCAAAAGGGTTAGTACACGGGAATTTCATGAAAATTTCACCGGGAAGTTTCTTTTGATATTTTCACATAAATGGGTCCCTATGGATATATGAATTTGGTCACGACCATATTTGGGGCAATCGGGACTGAATCGGAGCAGATATAACGAAGTTCGAGTTTTTGACGAATTCTCAAAGGGGTTAGTACCTTGAATTTCATGAAAATTTCACCGGGAAGTTTCGTTTGATATTTTCACATAAATGGGTCCCTATAGATATATGAATTTGGTCATGACCATATTTGGGGCAGTCGGGACTGAATCGTAGCTGATATAATGAATTTCGAGTTTTTAACGAATTCTCAAAGGGGTTAGTACACGGAAATTTCTTGAAAATATCCCCGGGCAGATTCTTTTGATATTTTCACATAAATGGGTTCCAATGGATATATGAATTTGGTCACGACCATATTTGAGGCAGTCGGGACTGAATCAGAGTAGATATAATGAAGTTCGATTTTTTGACGAATTCTCAAAGGGGTTAGTACACGGGAATTTCATGAAAATTACACCGGGAAGTTTCTTTTGATATTTTCACATAAATGGGTCCCTAAGGATATGTGAATTTGGTCACGACCATATTTGGGGAAGTCGGAAATGAATCGGAGTAGATATAATGAAGTTCGACTTTTTGACGAATTCTCAAAGGGGTTAGTACACGGGAATTTCTTGAAAATTTCACCGGGAAGTTTCTTTTGATATTCTCACATAAATGGGTCCCTATGGATATATGAATTTGGTCACGACCATATTTGGGGCAGTCGGGACTGAATCGGAGCAGATATAATGAAGTTCTATTTTTTGACGAATTCTCAAAGGGGTTAGTACACGGGAATTTCTTGAAAATATCCCCGGGCAGATTCTTTTGATATTTTCACATAAATGGGTTCCTATGGATATATGAATTTGGTCACGACCATATTTGAGGCAGTCAGGACTGAATCAGAACAGATATAATGAAGTTCGATTTTTTGACGAATTCTGAAAGGGGTTAGTACACGGGAATTTCATGAAAATTACACCGGGAGGTTTCTTTTGATATTTTCACATAAATGGGTCCCTATGGATATATGAATTTGGTCACGACCATATTTGGGGCAGTCGGCACTGAATCGGAGCAGATATAATGAAGTTCTATTTTTTGACGAATTCTCAAATGGGTTAGTACACGGGAATTTCATGAAAATTTCACCGGGAAGTTTCTTTTGATATTTTCACATAAATGGGTCCCTATGGATATATGAATTTGGTCACGACCATATTTGGTGCAATCGGGACTGAATCGGAGCAGATATAACGAAGTTCGAGTTTTTGACGAGTTCTCAAAGGGGTTAGTACACTGGAATTTCATGAAAATTTCACCGGGAAGTTTCGTTTGATATTTTCACATAAATGGGTCCCTATAGATATATGAATTTGGTCATGACCATATTTGGGGCAGTCGGGACTGAATCGTAGCTGATATAATGAAGTTCGAGTTTTTAACGAATTCTTAAAGGGGTTAGTACACGGGAATTTCTTGAAAATATCCCCGGGCAGATTCTTTTGATATTTTCACATAAATGGGTTCCTATGGATATATGAATTTGGTCACGACCATATTTGAGGCAGTCGGGACTGAATCAGAACAGATATAATGAAGTTCGATTTTTTGACGAATTCTCAAAGGGGTTAGTACACGGGAATTTCATGAAAATTACACCGGGAAGTTTCTTTTGATATTTTCACATAAATGGGTCCCTATGGATATGAATTTGGTCACGACCATATTTGAGGCAATCGGGACTGAATCGGAGAAGATATAACGAAGTTCGATTTTTTGACGAATTCTCAAAGGGGGTTAGTACACGGGAATTTCATGAAAATTTCACCGGGATGTTTCTTTTGATATTTTCACATAAATGGGTCCCTAAGGATATATGAATTTGGTCACGACCATATTTGGGGCAATCGGGACTGAATCGGAGCAGGTATAACGAAATTCGAGTTTTTGACGAATTCTCAAAGGGGTTAAGTACACGGGAATTTCTTGAAAATATCCCCGGGCAGATTCTTTTGATATTTTCACATAAATGGGTTCCTATGGATATATGAATTTGGTCACGACCATATTTGGGGCATTCGGGACTGAATCGGAGCAGATATATTGAAGTTCGGTTTTTTGACGAATTCTCAAAAGGGTTAGTACACGGGAATTTCATGAAAATTTCACCGGGAAGTTTCTTTTGATATTTTCACATAAATGGGTCCCTATGGATATATGAATTTGGTCACGACCATATTTGGGGCAATCGGGACTGAATCGGAGCAGATATAACGAAGTTCGAGTTTTTGACGAATTCTCAAAGGGGTTAGTACCTTGGAATTTCATGAAAATTTCACCGGGAAGTTTCGTTTGATATTTTCACATAAATGGGTCCCTATAGATATATGAATTTGGTCATGACCATATTTGGGGCAGTCGGGACTGAATCGTAGCTGATATAATGAATTTCGAGTTTTTAACGAATTCTCAAAGGGGTTAGTACACGGAAATTTCTTGAAAATATCCCCGGGCAGATTCTTTTGATATTTTCACATAAATGGGTTCCAATGGATATATGAATTTGGTCACGACCATATTTGAGGCAGTCGGGACTGAATCAGAGTAGATATAATGAAGTTCGATTTTTTGACGAATTCTCAAAGGGGTTAGTACACGGGAATTTCATGAAAATTACACCGGGAAGTTTCTTTTGATATTTTCACATAAATGGGTCCCTAAGGATATGTGAATTTGGTCACGACCATATTTGGGGAAGTCGGAAATGAATCGGAGTAGATATAATGAAGTTCGACTTTTTGACGAATTCTCAAAGGGGTTAGTACACGGGAATTTCTTGAAAATTTCACCGGGAAGTTTCTTTTGATATTCTCACATAAATGGGTCCCTATGGATATATGAATTTGGTCACGACCATATTTGGGGCAGTCGGGACTGAATCGGAGCAGATATAATGAAGTTCTATTTTTTGACGAATTCTCAAAGGGGTTAGTACACGGGAATTTCTTGAAAATATCCCCGGGCAGATTCTTTTGATATTTTCACATAAATGGGTTCCTATGGATATATGAATTTGGTCACGACCATATTTGAGGCAGTCAGGACTGAATCAGAACAGATATAATGAAGTTCGATTTTTTGACGAATTCTGAAAGGGGTTAGTACACGGGAATTTCATGAAAATTACACCGTGAGGTTTCTTTTGATATTTTCACATAAATGGGTCCCTATGGATATATGAATTTGGTCACGACCATATTTGGGGCAGTCGGCACTGAATCGGAGCAGATATAATGAAGTTCTATTTTTTGACGAATTCTCAAATGGGTTAGTACACGGGAATTTCATGAAAATTTCACCGGGAAGTTTCTTTTGATATTTTCACATAAATGGGTCCCTATGGATATATGAATTTGGTCACGACCATATTTGGTGCAATCGGGACTGAATCGGAGCAGATATAACGAAGTTCGAGTTTTTGACGAGTTCTCAAAGGGGTTAGTACACTGGAATTTCATGAAAATTTCACCGGGAAGTTTCGTTTGATATTTTCACATAAATGGGTCCCTATAGATATATGAATTTGGTCATGACCATATTTGGGGCAGTCGGGACTGAATCGTAGCTGATATAATGAAGTTCGAGTTTTTAACGAATTCTTAAAGGGGTTAGTACACGGGAATTTCTTGAAAATATCCCCGGGCAGATTCTTTTGATATTTCCACATAAATGGGTTCCTATGGATATATGAATTTGGTCACGACCATATTTGAGGCAGTCGGGACTGAATCAGAACAGATATAATGAAGTTCGATTTTTTGACGAATTCTCAAAGGGGTTAGTACACGGGAATTTCATGAAAATTACACCGGGAAGTTTCTTTTGATATTTTCACATAAATGGGTCCCTATGGATATATGAATTTGGTCACAACCATATTTGAGGCAATCGGGACTGAATCGGAGAAGATATAACGAAGTTCGATTTTTTGACGAATTCTCAAAGGGGGTTAGTACACGGGAATTTCATGAAAATTTCACCGGGATGTTTCTTTTGATATTTTCACATAAATGGATCCCTAAGGATATATGAATTTGGTCACGACCATATTTGGGGCAATCGGGACTGAATCGGAGCAGGTATAACGAAATTCGAGTTTTTGACGAATTCTCAAAGGGGTTAAGTACACGGGAATTTCTTGAAAATATCCCCGGGCAGATTTTTTTGATATTTTCACATAAATGGGTTCCTATGGATATATGAATTTGGTCACGACCATATTTGGGGCATTCGGGACTGAATCGGAGCAGATATATTGAAGTTCGGTTTTTTGACGAATTCTCAAAAGGGTTAGTACACGGGAATTTCATGAAAATTTCACCGGGAAGTTTCTTTTGTTATTTTCACATAAATGGGTCCCTATGGATATATGAATTTGGTCACGACCATATTTGGGGCAATCGGGACTGAATCGGAGCAGATATAACGAAGTTCGAGTTTTTGACGAATTCTCAAAGGGGTTAGTACACGGGAATTTCATGAAAATTTCACCGGGAAGTTTCTTTTGATATTTTCACATAAATGGGTCCCGATGGATATATGAATTTGGTCACGACCATATTTGGTGCAATCAGGACTGAATCGGAGCAGATATAACGAAGTTCGAGTTTTTGACGAGTTCTCAAAGGGGTTAGTACACTGGAATTTCATGAAAATTTCACCGGGAAGTTTCGTTTGATATTTTCACATAAATGGGTCCCTATAGATATATGAATTTGGTCATGACCATATTTGGGGCAGTCGGGACTGAATCGTAGCTGATATAATGAAGTTCGAGTTTTTAACGAATTCTCAAAGGGGTTAGTACACGGGAATTTCTTGAAAATATCCCCGGGCAGATTCTTTTGATATTTTCACATAAATGGGTTCCTATGGATATATGAATTTGGTCACGACCGTATTTGAGGCAGTCGGGACTGAATCAGAACAGATATAATGAAGTTCGATTTTTTGACGAATTCTCAAAGGGGTTAGTACACGGGAATTTCATGAAAATTACACCGGGAGGTTTCTTTGGATATTTTCACATAAATGGGTCCCTATGGATATATGAATTTGGTCACGACCATATTTGAGGCAATCGGGACTGAATCGGAGAAGATATAACGAAGTTCGATTTTTTGACGAATTCTCAAAGGGGGTTAGTACACGGGAATTTCATGAAAATTTCACCGGGATGTTTCTTTTGATATTTTCACATAAATGGATCCCTAAGGATATATGAATTTGGTCACGACCATATTTGGGGCAATCGGGACTGAATCGGAGCAGGTATAACGAAATTCGAGTTTTTGACGAATTCTCAAAGGGGTTAAGTACACGGGAATTTCTTGAAAATATCCCCGGGCAGATTCTTTTGATATTTTCACATACATGGGTTCCTATGGATATATGAATTTGGTCACGACCATATTTGGGGTATTCGGGACTGAATCGGAGCAGATATATTGAAGTTCGGTTTTTTGACGAATTCTCAAAAGGGTTAGTACACGGGAATTTCATGAAAATTTCACCGGGAAGTTTCTTTTGATATTTTCACATAAATGGGTCCCTATGGATATATGAATTTGGTCACGACCATATTTGGGGCAATCGGGACTGAATCGGAGAAGATATAACGAAGTTCGATTTTTTGACGAATTCTCAAAGGGGGTTAGTACACGGGAATTTCATGAAAATTTCACCGGGATGTTTTTTTTGATATTTTCACATAAATGGGTCCCTAAGGATATATGAATTTGGTCACGACCATATTTGGGGCAATCGGGACTGAATCGGAGCAGGTATAACGAAATTCGAGTTTTTGACGAATTCTCAAAGGGGTTAAGTACACGGGAATTTCTTGAAAATATCCCCGGGCAGATTTTTTTGATATTTTCACATAAATGGGTTCCTATGGATATATGAATTTGGTCACGACCATATTTGGGGCATTCGGGACTGAATCGGAGCAGATATATTGAAGTTCGGTTTTTTGACGAATTCTCAAAAGGGTTAGTACACGGGAATTTCATGAAAATTTCACCGGGAAGTTTCTTTTGTTATTTTCACATAAATGGGTCCCTATGGATATATGAATTTGGTCACGACCATATTTGGGGCAATCGGGACTGAATCGGAGCAGATATAACGAAGTTCGAGTTTTTGACGAATTCTCAAAGGGGTTAGTACCTTGAAATTTCATGAAAATTACACCGGGAAGTTTCGTTTGATATTTTCACATAAATGGGTCCCTATAGATATATGAATTTGGTCATGACCATATTTGGGGCAGTCGGGACTGAATCGTAGCTGATATAATGAATTTCGAGTTTTTAACGAATTCTCAAAGGGGTTAGTACACGGAAATTTCTTGAAAATATCCCCGGGCAGATTCTTTTGATATTTTCACATAAATGGGTTCCAATGGATATATGAATTTGGTCACGACCATATTTGAGGCAGTCGGGACTGAATCAGAGTAGATATAATGAAGTTCGATTTTTTGACGAATTCTCAAAGGGGTTAGTACACGGGAATTTCATGAAAATTACACCGGGAAGTTTCTTTTGATATTTTCACATAAATGGGTCCCTAAGGATATGTGAATTTGGTCACGACCATATTTGGGGAAGTCGGAAATGAATCGGAGAAGATATAACGAAGTTCGATTTTTTGACGAATTCTCAAAGGGGTTAGTACACGGGAATTTCATGAAAATTTCACCGGGATGTTTCTTTTGATATTTTCACATAAATGGATCCCTAAGGATATATGAATTTGGTCACGACCATATTTGGGGCAATCGGGACTGAATCGGAGCAGGTATAACGAAATTCGAGTTTTTGACGAATTCTCAAAGGGGTTAAGTACACGGGAATTTCTTGAAAATATCCCCGGGCAGATTCTTTTGATATTTTCACATAAATGGGTTCCTATGGATATATGAATTTGGTCACGACCATATTTGGGGAATTCGGGACTGAATCGGAGCAGATATAATGTTAGGCCGAATAAACTCACTATATAAGATAATATAGTGAACACAATCAAGAATAAAACACCAGTATAAGAGAATAATTCAACTAAACTCTTATTCACAATTCACAGTAGCTTACAAATAATCTCTTAGTGATTTATAATTTATCACTAAGAGCTGCTAGGTTACACGAATGATACTCAATTGATAACTCATCTAGAGTAAACCCTAAGCTGTGTTTATATACACAGTTACATGATATCTACTGATTGATTTATAAATATCTTCTTCCTAAAATAATCTAATCAGTAGCTATCCTTCTGTTGTCCTGATCTGCACAATCTCTCTTGATCTTTATCTTCCTTACTTAGTCAGATATGCTCCTGAAAATCAGCCGCCTGCAAACTCTGATCATCGCTTAAACTCTGATCCAGCTAAACTCTGATATTTGCTTCTGCACACTAAACAAGTTAGATACCTGTGACATCATCAAATATGTAACAATCTCCCCCAACTTGTACATTAGACATAATGAACAAGTTCTATATATTTACTGATGATGTCAAAAACAATCAAGGACAAATGCAAGAAATAATTAATCTGCATAAATGAATCATAACTTACAGATTGAGCAGAACTAATTACAACTTACAGTACATATCAGAACTTAGTCAGCCAATCAGTCTATACCCATAGCTCTCCTTAACAAACTTGGTAATCAGATCTTCTTCAATTTGTTTCAGAGTTTGTATCATTTGAGCTTTGACAGTCTTCAATTCTTCATCTTCATCTCCTGTCTGGTATATGGCTGATCTCAAAGCATTAGCTTTGCTTCTCTTCATTGCTTCTCCAAGCTGAATGACTCTAGGCCTGTCTGCTTCATTATTATAACCCAAGATTCTGGTGTTTGCAATAGTCTCCATCACAGAGCTATTCTTCTCCATGCTGATCTCAGAACCATCATCTTGAGCTATTTGTGGAATGTATTCTTCATCAGACTTTATTCCATAGAATCTTCTCTTTTCACTAATTGTTTTCTTCATCAGATCTGACCATCTCTGAGTTGCTTCATTCTTGATCTCTAACATATAGTGAAAATGTTCCAGCTCTCTCAGAGATTTCAGCAATAAATCAGCTTCTGATATTCTATACACTCTGCCAGATTCTAGAAATATAGCAATCTTTTCTTTATCTTCTGGCCCATCATGAGTGTCCATCAGAATCTGTACTGACTCAACTTTGTCAAGATCCTTCTGTGTAACAGCTTCTCCTACTTTTTCAGTCAGAGGATAAGGATCTCTGAAAGTAGTTGCTGAGCCTGTTTGAATCTTTTCTTTTCTATGACCAAGGCCAGTTGTGTCATAAGCTTCTTTCCCTCTGGTACCATGTGTTCTTACTCTGGTAAGCATTGAGCTTTCCTTGTATAAATTTGTACCAAGACTCCCATATAAACTCTTTTTCTTCTTCTGATCTTGAGTCTTTTCAGAATTTAACTTTAACCAAGAAGCTTTAGTTTCTTTGACTTTCTCTTCTTCAACTGGAACTTTAACTTGAGCATTGTCAGAGGTTAAAGCTATATCAGATATTGGCTTGCTTTCACCTCTTCTTCTTCTCATTAATCCAGCTTCTCTTTCTATAACTTGATCAGATACATCAGTAATTATATTTGCATTTCTGCTCAGCTCTAACATCCTCTTAGAAGGAATCTCTGATGCTATCTTGATCATTGACTTCTTTATTACAGGAGTAGCTGAAGGAACTCCATCAACAGGTTTCTTTCCTTTGTCTGCTATATCAGATTCAGATTGAGTCTGAGATCTAGTTCTTGGTCTGTTGATATCAGTGTAGTTTACTTCACTGATTACTATTCCCTTTTTCTTTGGAATTTCCTGCTTTTGAGAGGAATCAGTAATCTGTCTTTGCTCATCAGATTTTGTCTTGCTGATCTTCTTCTTCTCAGCAGCCAATCTTTCTTCTTCCAGTCTGATGGCCTCAATATCCACTCCTGGATTTTCTTTTTCAAAGATTTTTCTTGCCATAGCTTCATCAATTGCTTGCAAGGAAGGAGATTTATAAAAGAGAGTAGTTTCTTTGCCTCTGAACTTCAGAGTTTGACAAAATCTCTGAGACTCAGGGTCTCCAGCTTCAATCAGCTTTTCAGCTTCAGCAACCAAGTTTTCTTTCTTCTTTTCCACTTCAGAGTTCACAAGATCAATTTCTTTGGATAATGCATCTGAATCTCTGACTGCTTTGGTTATGTTCTGAGCTTGAGTTACAACAGTCAGTTCCATTGATCTGTGTTTTTGAGATTCTCTGGGTGGTCTCTCAGAGCTTGCTGCTTCTCTACTGTTCTTCTTTGTTTCTTTACTTTGCAGCAGCTTCAGCTTCTGCTGTTTGTTTATTTCCCCTGGTCTCTCAGAGCTTGCTGCTTCTCTACTGTTCTTCTTTGTTTCTGTTTGAGATAAAAATGAATGAAATAAACACTCATTTGCTGTTGCAGTTCTGGTTTGTACTCCAGCATCTGGATCCCCAATAATCAGATCTGGTGTATGAGACTTTGTCCATTTTCTTTCATGTGGCAGTTGATTTCTGGAACTAGATCCTCCCCCATGATCCATGCCAGTATCATTCTGAGTTTCTGATGCCTCTCCCCCATTATCCATGCTATCTCCATGAGCATTCTGAGTTTCTGATGCTCCCCCTGAAGATGTGTTCTCCTGATTCTCTGATGTAGAGTGATCAGAGTTTGAGGAGTCAGAATCAGAGTTTGTGTTTTCTGCCGAGTCTGCAACATTTTCATTCAGATTTTTATTTTGAAAGTGCTCCCCCTCAACATGTGCTTGAGGTTGATGATTAGTAGTGACATGTTCTGATATTGTCTCAGAGTCAGAGTTTATGGAATCAGAGAATGCATCTTCATCTTCAAATCTCAGTTGCTCATGATCTTCAAAATCTTCCATTCCAGTAATTTTCTTATCATCAAAGGACACATGAATGGATTCCATGATTACCCTTGTTCTCAGATTGTAAACTCTGAAGGCTTTTGTTGATAAGGGATAACCAACAAAAATTCCTTCATCAGCTTTTAAATCAAATTTAGTCAGCTGTTCAGGATGATTTTTCAGAACAAAACATTTACATCCAAAAATATGGAAGTATTTGAGATTTGGTTTTCTGCCTTTAACCATTTCAAATGGAGTTTTCCCATGTTTGTTAATCAGAGTTGCATTCTGTGTGAAACAGGCAGACTGCACAGCTTCAGCCCAGAAGTAGGTTGGTAGCTTTGCTTCCTCCAACATGGTTCTAGCAGCTTCAATCAGAGTTCTGTTTTTCCTTTCTACAACACCATTTTGTTGAGGTGTTCCAGGTGCTGAAAATTCCTGTTTAATGCCATTTTCTTTACAGAACTCCTCCATCTTGAAATTCTTGAACTCAGTGCCATTATCACTTCTGATGATCTTTACTGCATCTTTAGAGATTTTATTCAGCTGTCTGACATGCTCAATCAATAAAGATGGTGTTTCATCCTTGCTGTGAAGAAAATATACCCATGTATATCTGGTAAATTCATCAACAATGACCAGAGTATATCTCTTCTTTGCAATGGACATTATATTTACTGGTCCAAAAAGATCAACATGCAGCAGATGATATGGCTCAAGAATTGAGGACTCAGTTTTACTTTTGAAAGAAGACTTCCTCTGTTTTGCTTTCTGACAGGAATCACAGAGTCCATCTGGAGTAAAAACTGATTTTGGAAGTCCTTTCACAAGATCTTTCTTCACAAGTTCATTTATATTATTGAAGTTCAGGTGAGATAATTTCTTGTGCCAGTTCCAGCTTTCTTCAATACTGGCTCTGCCAAGTAGACAGATTGCAGAGCTTTCAGAGTTTAAAGATAGCTTAGTTTCATAGATGTTGCCATGTCTGTATCCTTTCAGAACAACTTTTCCAGTTCTTTTACTAATGACCTCACAGTGTTCTTCCAAGAAATTGACATGATATCCTCTGTCACAGATTTGACTTATGCTCAGCAGATTGTGCTTAAGTCCTGAGACCAGAGCTACAGATTGAATGATGACATTTCCAAGATTGATATTGCCATATCCCAAAGTTATCCCTATGTTGCCATCTCCATAAGAAACATTTGGGCCAGCCTTCTCCACAAAGTCTGATAGCAGGGCTTTATTTCCTGTCATATGTCCTGAGCATCCACTGTCCAGAACTAGGATGTTTTTCCTGTTGCCCTGCAATCACATACATAACTAATGATTAGTTTTAAGGACCCAGACTTGCTTGGATCCTTTGTTCTTGTTAAGTTTGTTAACACTAGCAGCGGAAGATTTATCAGAGTTTATATCAGAGTTTGTGATAACAGACTTTTTAACAGATGCTGAACTAGGAGAATCAATCTTTTTCTTCAAAGAAGGTTTTAATTCATAATAATTGTAGTACAAACTATGATATTCCTTACAAGTGTAAATGGAATGCCATAAACTACCACAATGAAAACAAGGATTCTCTGGTCTAAATCTAGTATTCCTAGTCTTAACTTCTGATTTTGGAGACATAGCATTTATGTCCTTATTTTTCCTGCAAAAAGAAGCAAGATGATTAGGATTACCACAATTATGACAAGTTTTCCTAGGAGCATTTGGAATAGGCATGTAATTGTTGCTTTTGTTTATTCCAACCTTTCCATTCCTATTTTTCCTAGGTTCCTTAATCCTGTTTTCTTTCTTAACCTCCTTGAGTTTATGCTTAAGCTGTTTCTGAGTCATTAAACCAATATTAACCTGTTTAGGAGTATCAGTTTTTGATTTGTCCTTAGTCTTTGATTCTGAAACAAATCTTACTGGAACTACCTTAGGTTTTTCAATTTTAATGGTTTCTTGTTTATATGACTCAGCTTCATTTTTATCAGAGTAACCTAACCCTTTCTTCCAGTTCCCACTCTCTAAGATATTCTGAGTAGTCTTCCCTGAGTTAGTCCAAGTTCTGATTATCTCTCTTTCCTTAGCAAGTTCTGATTCAAGAGAAGCATTTTTCTTTAAGAGTTCATTTTTAACAAAGATAGAATCATCTCTTTCCTTCTGAACTTCAAGCATCTGAACTAGTTCCTTTTCAAGATAATCATTTCTTTTCTTAACATCCAAGATCTCAGATTTTAATCTGTCATTTTCTAATGTCTGATCTCTATAACTAACATGCAGAGTTTTAAGAAACAATCTTAATTCAGTTATATCCTCAGTATCAAAAGCAAGAGTGGAATGAGGTACCTTAGTTTCAACAGTCTCAGTGCTGTTGTCCATGTTTGCCATCAAGGCATAGTTGACTTCTTCCTCTGATTCTGATGAGTCTGCCCAACTCCCCTTCTTTGTGATAAAGGCCTGTTCCTTTTCTTTCTTAGCCTTCTTGCACTCAGTTGCAAAATGTCCTTTCTCTCCACAATTGAAGCAGGTGTATTTAGACTTATCAGATTTTCCAGATTTTTCTTCTTTGCCTTCATTCCTTTTGAAGACCTTCTTATCAGAGTTTCTGTCTTTCCTTGAGAACTTCTTCCCTTTGTTGAAGTTCTTGTAAGCCATCTTCTTGAAGCTTTTTACCATTAATGCTGCCAGCTGCATCATCTCAGTATCACTGTCATCAGAGTCTGAAGGAATATCAGAGTCTGAGTCAACATCAGAGTTTGATGACTCAGTATCAGACTTTTTGACAATTGCTTTTCCTTTGCTTTTCACAGTTGAATCTTCTTGAACTTTTAGGGCAACTGGTTTGGGTTTCCCACCATGTCGTTTGCTCCTTTGCTCCATCTCAAGTTCATGAGTTTTCAACCTTCCAAAGATTTCATCCAGAGACATCTCTTCAAGATCAAGATTGTCTCTTATAGTGGTTACTTTCAAATCCCACTTTTCAGGAAGAGCAAGCAGAAATTTGAGATTTGAGTCTTCCAGATCATATTCTTTATCCACAAGAGACAAGTCATTCAGCAGCTTGACAAATCTATCATAAAGATCAGTCAGTGATTCACCTGATTTTGAATCAAAGTGTTCATACTCTTGAGTAAGTATGGTCCTTCTGTTCTTTTTGATGGCTTTGGTTCCTTGACATCTGACTTCCAAAGCATCCCATATCTCCTTTGCAGTTTTGCATCCAATTACTCTATTTGACATAGCATTGTCCAGAGCACTATGCAACAGATGCTTCACCTTTGCATCTTTACTTATAGATGAGATGTCCTCTGGAGTATAGTCCTTCTTCTCTTTAGGGATCATCTTCTGGGGTTCATCTCCCACTGCAACAGAGAGCTTTGTTGGCATGTGTGGACCATCATAAATTCTATCCAGATATTCTGGATCTGTAGATTCCAGAAACATGATCATTCTTACTTTCCAGACAGAATATTCAGATGCCCTGAGGACCGGAACCCTAAGAGACTCATATCTACTGTTTTGTGATTTCTCAGACATGATTGTGTGATTAAGATCTCACTGTAGGTATATCAACAGAGCTGGCTCTGATACCACTTGTTAGGCCGAATAAACTCACTATATAAGATAATATAGTGAACACAATCAAGAATAAAACACCAGTATAAGAGAATAATTCAACTAAACTCTTATTCACAATTCACAGTAGCTTACAAATAATCTCTTAGTGATTTATAATTTATCACTAAGAGCTGCTAGGTTACACGAATGATACTCAATTGATAACTCATCTAGAGTAAACCCTAAGCTGTGTTTATATACACAGTTACATGATATCTACTGATTGATTTATAAATATCTTCTTCCTAAAATAATCTAATCAGTAGCTATCCTTCTGTTGTCCTGATCTGCACAATCTCTCTTGATCTTTATCTTCCTTACTTAGTCAGATATGCTCCTGAAAATCAGCCGCCTGCAAACTCTGATCATCGCTTAAACTCTGATCCAGCTAAACTCTGATATTTGCTTCTGCACACTAAACAAGTTAGATACCTGTGACATCATCAAATATGTAACATATAATGAAGTTCGGTTTTTTGACGAATTCTCAAAAGGGTTAGTACACGGGAATTTCATGAAAATTTCACCGGGAAGTTTCTTTTGATATTTTCACATAAATGGGTCCCTATGGATATATGAATTTGGTCACGACCATATTTGGTGCAATCGGGACTGAATCGGAGCAGATATAACGAAGTTCGAGTTTTTGACGAGTTCTCAAAGGGGTTAGTACACTGGAATTTCATGAAAATTTCACCGGGAAGTTTCGTTTGATATTTTCACATAAATGGGTCCCTATAGATATATGAATTTGGTCATGACCATATTTGGGGCAGTCGGGACTGAATCGTAGCTGATATAATGAAGTTCGAGTTTTTAACGAATTCTTAAAGGGGTTAGTACACGGGAATTTCTTGAAAATATCCCGGGGCAGATTCTTTTGATATTTTCACATAAATGGGTTCCTATGGATATATGAATTTGGTCACGACCATATTTGAGGCAGTCGGGACTGAATCAGAACAGATATAATGAAGTTCGATTTTTTGACGAATTCTCAAAGGGGTTAGTACACGGGAATTTCATGAAAATTACACCGGGAAGTTTCTTTTGATATTTTCACATAAATGGGTCCCTATGGATATATGAATTTGGTCACAACCATATTTGAGGCAATCAAGACTGAATCGGAGAAGATATAACGAAGTTCGATTTTTTGACGAATTCTCAAAGGGGGTTAGTACACGGGAATTTCATGAAAATTTCACCGGGATGTTTCTTTTGATATTTTCACATAAATGGATCCCTAAGGATATATGAATTTGGTCACGACCATATTTGGGGCAATCGGGACTGAATCGGAGCAGGTATAACGAAATTCGAGTTTTTGACGAATTCTCAAAGGGGTTAAGTACACTGGAATTTCATGAAAATTTCACCGGGAAGTTTCGTTTGATATTTTCACATAAATGGGTCCCTATAGATATATGAATTTGGTCATTACCATATTTGGGGCAGTCGGGACTGAATCGTAGCTGATATAATGAAGTTCGAGTTTTTAACGAATTCTCAAAGGGGTTAGTACACGGAAATTTCTTGAAAATATCCCCGGGCAGATTCTTTTGATATTTTCGCATAAATGGGTCCCTATGGATATATGAATTTGGTCACGACCATATTTGGGGCAGTCGGCACTGAATCAGAGCAGATATAATGAATTTCTATTTTTTGACGAATTCTCAAAGGGGTTAGTACACGGGAATTTCATGAAAATTTCACCGGGAAGTTTCTTTTGATATTCTCACATAAATGGGTCCCTATGGATATATGAATTTGGTCACGACCATATTTGGGGCAATCGGGACTGAATCAGAGCAGATATAACGAAGTTCGAGTTTTTGACGAGTTCTCAAAGGGTAAAGTACACTGGAATTTCATGAAAATTTCACCGGGAAGTTTCGTTTAATATTTTCACATAAATGGGTCCCTATAGATATATGAATTTGGTCATGACCATATTTGGGGCAGTCGGGACTGAATCGTAGCTGATATAATGAAGTTCGAGTTTTTAACGAATTCTCAAAGGGGTTAGTACACGGAAATTTCTTAAAAATATCCCCGGGCAGATTCTTTTGATATTTTCACATAAATGGGTTCCAATGGATATATGAATTTGGTCACGACCATATTTGAGGCAGTCGGGACTGAATCAGAGTAGATATAATGAAGTTCGATTTTTTGACGAATTCTCAAAGGGGTTAGTACACGGGAATTTCATGAAAATTACACCGGGAGGTTTCTTTTGATATTTTCACATAAATGGGTCCCTATGGATATATCAATTTGGTCACGACCATATTTGGGGCAATCGGGACTGAATCGGAGAAGATATAACGAAGTTCGATTTTTTGACGAATTCTCAAAGGGGTTAAGTACACGGGAATTTCTTGAAAATATCCCCGGGCAGATTATTTTGATATTTTCACATAAATGGGTTCCTATGGATATATGAATTTGGTCACGACCATATTTGGGGAATTCGGGACTGAATCGGAGCAGATATAATGAAGTTCGGTTTTTTGACGAATTCTCAAAAGGGTTAGTACACGGGAATTTCATGAAAATTTCACCGGGAAGTTTCTTTTGATATTTTCACATAAATGGGTCCCTATGGATATATCAATTTGGTCACGACCATATTTGGGGCAATCGGGACTGAATCGGAGAAGATATAACGAAGTTCGATTTTTTGACGAATTCTCAAAGGGGTTAAGTACACGGGAATTTCTTGAAAATATCCCCGGGCAGATTATTTTGATATTTTCACATAAATGGGTTCCTATGGATATATGAATTTGGTCACGACCATATTTGGGGAATTCGGGACTGAATCGGAGCAGATATAATGAAGTTCGGTTTTTTGACGAATTCTCAAAAGGGTTAGTACACGGGAATTTCATGAAAATTTCACCGGGAAGTTTCTTTTGATATTTTCACATAAATGGGTCCCTATGGATATATGAATTTGGTCACGACCATATTTGGGGCAATCGGGACTGAATCGGAGCAGATATAACGAAGTTCGAGTTTTTGACGAATTCTCAAAGGGTTAGTACACTGGAATTTCATGAAAATTTCACCGGGAAGTTTCGTTTGATATTTTCACATAAATGGGTCCCTATAGATATATGAATTTGGTCATGACCATATTTGGGGCAGTCGGGACTGAATCGTAGCTGATATAATGAAGTTCGAGTTTTTAACGAATTCTCAAAGGGGTTAGTACACGGAAATTTCTTGAAAATATCCCCGGGCAGATTCTTTTAATATTTTCACATAAATGGGTCCCTATGGATATATGAATTTGGTCACGACCATATTTGGGGCAGTCGGCACTGAATCGGAGCAGATATAATGAATTTCTATTTTTTGACGAATTCTCAAAGGGGTTAGTACACGGGAATTTCATGAAAATTTCACCGGGAAGTTTCTTTTGATATTTTCACATAAATGGGTCCCTATGGATATATGAATTTGGTCACGACCATATTTGGGGCAATCGGGACTGAATCGGAGCAGATATAACGAAGTTCGAGTTTTTGACGAATTCTCAAAGGGGTTAGTACACTGGAATTTCATGAAAATTTCACCGGGAAGTTTCGTTTGATATTTTCACATAAATGGGTCCCTATAGATATATGAATTTGGTCATGACCATATTTGGGGCAGTCGGGACTGAATCGTAGCTGATATAATGAAGTTCGAGTTTTTAACGAATTCTCAAAGGGGTTAGTACACGGAAATTTCTTGAAAATATCCCCGGGCAGATTCTTTTCATATTTTCACATAAATGGGTCCCTATGGATATATGAATTTGGTCACGACCATATTTGGGGCAATCGGGGCTGAATCGGAGCAGATATAACGAAGTTCGAGTTTTTGACGAATTCTCAAAGGGGTTAGTACACTGGAATTTCATGAAAATTTCACCGGGAAGTTTCGTTTGATATTTTCACATAAATGGGTCCCTATAGATATATGAATTTGGTCATGACCATATTTGGGGCTGTCGGGACTGAATCGTAGCTGATATAATGAAGTTCGAGTTTTTAACGAATTCTCAAAGGGGTTAGTACACGGAAATTTCTTGAAAATATCCCCGGGCAGATTCTTTTCATATTTTCACATAAATGGGTCCCTATGGATATATGAATTTGGTCACGACCATATTTGGGGCAATCGGGACTGAATCGGAGAAGATATAACGAAGTTCGATTTTTTGACGAATTCTCAAAGGGGGTTAGTACACGGGAATTTCATGAAAATTTCACCGGGATGTTTTTTTTGATATTTTCACATAAATGGGTCCCTAAGGATATATGAATTTGGTCACGACCATATTTGGGGCAATCGGGACTGAATCGGAGCAGGTATAACGAAATTCGAGTTTTTGACGAATTCTAAAAGGGGTTAAGTACACGGGAATTTCTTGAAAATATCCCCGGGCAGATTATTTTGATATTTTCACATAAATGGGTTCCTATGGATATATGAATTTGGTCACGACCATATTTGGGGAATTCGGGACTGAATCGGAGCAGATATAATGAAGTTCGGTTTTTTGACGAATTCTCAAAAGGGTTAGTACACGGGAATTTCATGAAAATTTCACCGGGAAGTTTCTTTTGATATTTTCACATAAATGGGTCCCTATGGATATATCAATTTGGTCACGACCATATTTGGGGCAATCGGGACTGAATCGGAGAAGATATAACGAAGTTCGATTTTTTGACGAATTCTCAAAGGGGTTAAGTACACGGGAATTTCTTGAAAATATCCCCGGGCAGATTATTTTGATATTTTCACATAAATGGGTTCCTATGGATATATGAATTTGGTCACGACCATATTTGGGGAATTCGGGACTGAATCGGAGCAGATATAATGAAGTTCGGTTTTTTGACGAATTCTCAAAAGGGTTAGTACACGGGAATTTCATGAAAATTTCACCGGGAAGTTTCTTTTGATATTTTCACATAAATGGGTCCCTATGGATATATGAATTTGGTCACGACCATATTTGGGGCAATCGGGACTGAATCGGAGCAGATATAACGAAGTTCGAGTTTTTGACGAATTCTCAAAGGGTTAGTACACTGGAATTTCATGAAAATTTCACCGGGAAGTTTCGTTTGATATTTTCACATAAATGGGTCCCTATAGATATATGAATTTGGTCATGACCATATTTGGGGCAGTCGGGACTGAATCGTAGCTGATATAATGAAGTTCGAGTTTTTAACGAATTCTCAAAGGGGTTAGTACACGGAAATTTCTTGAAAATATCCCCGGGCAGATTCTTTTAATATTTTCACATAAATGGGTCCCTATGGATATATGAATTTGGTCACGACCATATTTGGGGCAGTCGGCACTGAATCGGAGCAGATATAATGAATTTCTATTTTTTGACGAATTCTCAAAGGGGTTAGTACACGGGAATTTCATGAAAATTTCACCGGGAAGTTTCTTTTGATATTTTCACATAAATGGGTCCCTATGGATATATGAATTTGGTCACGACCATATTTGGGGCAATCGGGACTGAATCGGAGCAGATATAACGAAGTTCGAGTTTTTGACGAATTCTCAAAGGGGTTAGTACACTGGAATTTCATGAAAATTTCACCGGGAAGTTTCGTTTGATATTTTCACATAAATGGGTCCCTATAGATATATGAATTTGGTCATGACCATATTTGGGGCAGTCGGGACTGAATCGTAGCTGATATAATGAAGTTCGAGTTTTTAACGAATTCTCAAAGGGGTTAGTACACGGAAATTTCTTGAAAATATCCCCGGGCAGATTCTTTTCATATTTTCACATAAATGGGTCCCTATGGATATATGAATTTGGTCACGACCATATTTGGGGCAATCGGGGCTGAATCGGAGCAGATATAACGAAGTTCGAGTTTTTGACGAATTCTCAAAGGGGTTAGTACACTGGAATTTCATGAAAATTTCACCGGGAAGTTTCGTTTGATATTTTCACATAATTGGGTCCCTATAGATATATGAATTTGGTCATGACCATATTTGGGGCTGTCGGGACTGAATCGTAGCTGATATAATGAAGTTCGAGTTTTTAACGAATTCTCAAAGGGGTTAGTACACGGAAATTTCTTGAAAATATCCCCGGGCAGATTCTTTTCATATTTTCACATAAATGGGTCCCTATGGATATATGAATTTGGTCACGACCATATTTGGGGCAATCGGGACTGAATCGGAGAAGATATAACGAAGTTCGATTTTTTGACGAATTCTCAAAGGGGGTTAGTACACGGGAATTTCATGAAAATTTCACCGGGATGTTTTTTTTGATATTTTCACATAAATGGGTCCCTAAGGATATATGAATTTGGTCACGACCATATTTGGGGCAATCGGGACTGAATCGGAGCAGGTATAACGAAATTCGAGTTTTTGACGAATTCTAAAAGGGGTTAAGTACACGGGAATTTCTTGAAAATATCCCCGGGCAGATTCTTTTGATATTTTCACATAAATGGGTTTCTATGGATATATGAATTTGGTCACGACCATATTTGGGGAATTCGGGACTGAATCGGAGCAGATATAATGAAGTTCGGTTTTTTGACGAATTCTCAAAAGGGTTAGTACACGGGAATTTCATGAAAATTTCACCGGGAAGTTTCTTTTGATATTTTCACATAAATGGGTCCCTATGGATATATGAATTTGGTCACGACCATATTTGGTGCAATCGGGACTGAATCGGAGCAGATATAACGAAGTTCGAGTTTTTGACGAGTTCTCAAAGGGGTTAGTACACTGGAATTTCATGAAAATTTCACCGGGAAGTTTCGTTTGATATTTTCACATAAATGGGTCCCTATAGATATATGAATTTGGTCATGACCATATTTGGGGCAGTCGGGACTGAATCGTAGCTGATATAATGAAGTTCGAGTTTTTAACGAATTCTTAAAGGGGTTAGTACACGGGAATTTCTTGAAAATATCCCGGGGCAGATTCTTTTGATATTTTCACATAAATGGGTTCCTATGGATATATGAATTTGGTCACGACCATATTTGAGGCAGTCTGGACTGAATCAGAACAGATATAATGAAGTTCGATTTTTTGACGAATTCTCAAAGGGGTTAGTACACGGGAATTTCATGAAAATTACACCGGGAAGTTTCTTTTGATATTTTCACATAAATGGGTCCCTATGGATATATGAATTTGGTCACAACCATATTTGAGGCAATCAAGACTGAATCGGAGAAGATATAACGAAGTTCGATTTTTTGACGAATTCTCAAAGGGGGTTAGTACACGGGAATTTCATGAAAATTTCACCGGGATGTTTCTTTTGATATTTTCACATAAATGGATCCCTAAGGATATATGAATTTGGTCACGACCATATTTGGGGCAATCGGGACTGAATCGGAGCAGGTATAACGAAATTCGAGTTTTTGACGAATTCTCAAAGGGGTTAAGTACACTGAAATTTCATGAAAATTTCACCGGGAAGTTTCGTTTGATATTTTCACATAAATGGGTCCCTATAGATATATGAATTTGGTCATTACCATATTTGGGGCAGTCGGGACTGAATCGTAGCTGATATAATGAAGTTCGAGTTTTTAACGAATTCTCAAAGGGGTTAGTACACGGAAATTTCTTGAAAATATCCCCGGGCAGATTCTTTTGATATTTTCGCATAAATGGGTCCCTATGGATATATGAATTTGGTCACGACCATATTTGGGGCAGTCGGCACTGAATCAGAGCAGATATAATGAATTTCTATTTTTTGACGAATTCTCAAAGGGGTTAGTACACGGGAATTTCATGAAAATTTCACCGGGAAGTTTCTTTTGATATTCTCACATAAATGGGTCCCTATGGATATATGAATTTGGTCACGACCATATTTGGGGCAATCGGGACTGAATCAGAGCAGATATAACGAAGTTCGAGTTTTTGACGAGTTCTCAAAGGGTAAAGTACACTGGAATTTCATGAAAATTTCACCGGGAAGTTTCGTTTAATATTTTCACATAAATGGGTCCCTATAGATATATGAATTTGGTCATGACCATATTTGGGGCAGTCGGGACTGAATCGTAGCTGATATAATGAAGTTCGAGTTTTTAACGAATTCTCAAAGGGGTTAGTACACGGAAATTTCTTAAAAATATCCCCGGGCAGATTCTTTTGATATTTTCACATAAATGGGTTCCAATGGATATATGAATTTGGTCACGACCATATTTGAGGCAGTCGGGACTGAATCAGAGTAGATATAATGAAGTTCGATTTTTTGACGAATTCTCAAAGGGGTTAGTACACGGGAATTTCATGAAAATTACACCGGGAGGTTTCTTTTGATATTTTCACATAAATGGGTCCCTATGGATATATCAATTTGGTCACGACCATATTTGGGGCAATCGGGACTGAATCGGAGAAGATATAACGAAGTTCGATTTTTTGACGAATTCTCAAAGGGGTTAAGTACACGGGAATTTCTTGAAAATATCCCCGGGCAGATTATTTTGATATTTTCACATAAATGGGTTCCTATGGATATATGAATTTGGTCACGACCATATTTGGGGAATTCGGGACTGAATCGGAGCAGATATAATGAAGTTCGGTTTTTTGACGAATTCTCAAAAGGGTTAGTACACGGGAATTTCATGAAAATTTCACCGGGAAGTTTCTTTTGATATTTTCACATAAATGGGTCCCTATGGATATATGAATTTGGTCACGACCATATTTGGGGCAATCGGGACTGAATCGGAGCAGATATAACGAAGTTCGAGTTTTTGACGAATTCTCAAAGGGTTAGTACACTGGAATTTCATGAAAATTTCACCGGGAAGTTTCGTTTGATATTTTCACATAAATGGGTCCCTATAGATATATGAATTTGGTCATGACCATATTTGGGGCAGTCGGGACTGAATCGTAGCTGATATAATGAAGTTCGAGTTTTTAACGAATTCTCAAAGGGGTTAGTACACGGAAATTTCTTGAAAATATCCCCGGGCAGATTCTTTTAATATTTTCACATAAATGGGTCCCTATGGATATATGAATTTGGTCACGACCATATTTGGGGCAGTCGGCACTGAATCGGAGCAGATATAATGAATTTCTATTTTTTGACGAATTCTCAAAGGGGTTAGTACACGGGAATTTCATGAAAATTTCACCGGGAAGTTTCTTTTGATATTTTCACATAAATGGGTCCCTATGGATATATGAATTTGGTCACGACCATATTTGGGGCAATCGGGACTGAATCGGAGCAGATATAACGAAGTTCGAGTTTTTGACGAATTCTCAAAGGGGTTAGTACACTGGAATTTCATGAAAATTTCACCGGGAAGTTTCGTTTGATATTTTCACATAAATGGGTCCCTATAGATATATGAATTTGGTCATGACCATATTTGGGGCAGTCGGGACTGAATCGTAGCTGATATAATGAAGTTCGAGTTTTTAACGAATTCTCAAAGGGGTTAGTACACGGAAATTTCTTGAAAATATCCCCGGGCAGATTCTTTTCATATTTTCACATAAATGGGTCCCTATGGATATATGAATTTGGTCACGACCATATTTGGGGCAATCGGGGCTGAATCGGAGCAGATATAACGAAGTTCGAGTTTTTGACGAATTCTCAAAGGGGTTAGTACACTGGAATTTCATGAAAATTTCACCGGGAAGTTTCGTTTGATATTTTCACATAAATGGGTCCCTATAGATATATGAATTTGGTCATGACCATATTTGGGGCTGTCGGGACTGAATCGTAGCTGATATAATGAAGTTCGAGTTTTTAACGAATTCTCAAAGGGGTTAGTACACGGAAATTTCTTGAAAATATCCCCGGGCAGATTCTTTTCATATTTTCACATAAATGGGTCCCTATGGATATATGAATTTGGTCACGACCATATTTGGGGCAGTCGGCACTGAATCGGAGCAGATATAATGAATTTCTATTTTTTGACGAATTCTCAAAGGGGTTAGTACACGGGAATTTCATGAAAATTTCACCGGGAAGTTTCTTATGATATTTTCACATAAATGGGTCCCTATTGATATATGAATTTGGTCACGACCATATTTGGGGCAATCGGGACTGAATCGGAGCAGATATAACGAAGTTCGAGTTTTTGACGAGTTCTCAAAGGGGTTAGTACACTGGAATTTCATGAAAATTTCACCGGGAAGTTTCGTTTGATATTTTCACATAAATGGGTCCCTATAGATATATGAATTTGGTCATGACCATATTTGGGGCAGTCGGGACTGAATCGTAGCTGATATAATGAAGTTCGAGTTTTTAACGAATTCCCAAAGGGGTTAGTACACGGGAATTTCTTGAAAATATCCTCAGGCAGATTCTTTTGATATTTTCACATAAATGGGTTCCTATGGATATATGAATTCGGTCACGACCATATTTGAGGCAGTCGGGACTGAATCAGAACAGATATAATGAAGTTCGATTTTTTGACGAATTCTCAAAGGGGTTAGTACACGGGAATTTCATGAAAATTTCACCGGGAAGTTTCTTTTGATATTCTCACATAAATGGGTCCCTATGGATATATGAATTTGGTCACGACCATATTTGGGGCAATCGGGACTGAATCGGAGCAGATATAACGAAGTTCGAGTTTTTGACGAATTCTCAAAGGGGTTAGTACACTGGAATTTCATGAAAATTTCACCGGGAAGTTTCGTTTGATATTTTCACATAAATGGGTCCCTATAGATATATGAATTTGGTCATGACCATATTTGGGGCAGTCGGGACTGAATCGTAGCTGATATAATGAAGTTCGAGTTTTTAACGAATTCTCAAAGGGATTAGTACACGGAAATTTCTTGAAAATATCCCCGGGCAGATTCTTTTAATATTTTCACATAAATGGGTCCCTATGGATATATGAATTTGGTCACGACCATATTTGGGGCAGTCGGCACTGAATCGGAGCAGATATAATGAATTTCTATTTTTTGACGAATTCTCAAAGGGGTTAGTACACGGGAATTTCATGAAAATTTCACCGGGAAGTTTCTTTTGATATTTTCACATAAATGGGTCCCTATGGATATATGAATTTGGTCACGACCATATTTGGGGCAATCGGGACTGAATCGGAGCAGATATAACGAAGTTCGAGTTTTTGACGAATTCTCAAAGGGGTTAGTACACTGGAATTTCATGAAAATTTCACCGGGAAGTTTCGTTTGATATTTTCACATAAATGGGTCCCTATAGATATATGAATTTGGTCATGACCATATTTGGGGCAGTCGGGACTGAATCGTAGCTGATATAATGAAGTTCGAGTTTTTAACGAATTCTCAAAGGGGTTAGTACACGGAAATTTCTTGAAAATATCCCCGGGCAGATTCTTTCATATTTTCACATAAATGGGTCCCTATGGATATATGAATTTGGTCACGACCATATTTGGGGCAATCGGGGCTGAATCGGAGCAGATATAACGAAGTTCGAGTTTTTGACGAATTCTCAAAGGGGTTAGTACACTGGAATTTCATGAAAATTTCACCGGGAAGTTTCGTTTGATATTTTCACATAAATGGGTCCCTATAGATATATGAATTTGGTCATGACCATATTTGGGGCTGTCGGGACTGAATCGTAGCTGATATAATGAAGTTCGAGTTTTTAACGAATTCTCAAAGGGGTTAGTACACGGAAATTTCTTGAAAATATCCCCGGGCAGATTCTTTTCATATTTTCACATAAATGGGTCCCTATGGATATATGAATTTGGTCACGACCATATTTGGGGCAGTCGGCACTGAATCGGAGCAGATATAATGAATTTCTATTTTTTGACGAATTCTCAAAGGGGTTAGTACACGGGAATTTCATGAAAATTTCACCGGGAAGTTTCTTTTGATATTTTCACATAAATGGGTCCCTATTGATATATGAATTTGGTCACGACCATATTTGGGGCAATCGGGACTGAATCGGAGCAGATATAACGAAGTTCGAGTTTTTGACGAGTTCTCAAAGGGGTTAGTACACTGGAATTTCATGAAAATTTCACCGGGAAGTTTCGTTTGATATTTTCACATAAATGGGTCCCTATAGATATATGAATTTGGTCATGACCATATTTGGGGCAGTCGGGACTGAATCGTAGCTGATATAATGAAGTTCGAGTTTTTAACGAATTCCCAAAGGGGTTAGTACACGGGAATTTCTTGAAAATATCCCCAGGCAGATTCTTTTGATATTTTCACATAAATGGGTTCCTATGGATATATGAATTCGGTCACGACCATATTTGAGGCAGTCGGGACTGAATCAGAACAGATATAATGAAGTTCGATTTTTTGACGAATTCTCAAAGGGGTTAGTACACGGGAATTTCATGAAAATTTCACCGGAAGTTTCTTTTGATATTCTCACATAAATGGGTCCCTATGGATATATGAATTTGGTCACGACCATATTTGGGGCAATCGGGACTGAATCGGAGCAGATATAACGAAGTTCGAGTTTTTGACGAATTCTCAAAGGGGTTAGTACACTGGAATTTCATGAAAATTTCACAGGGAAGTTTCGTTTGATATTTTCACATAAATGGGTCCCTATAGATATATGAATTTGGTCATGACCATATTTGGGGCAGTCGGGACTGAATCGTAGCTGATATAATGAAGTTCGAGTTTTTAACGAATTCCCAAAGGGGTTAGTACACGGGAATTTCTTGAAAATATCCCCAGGCAGATTCTTTTGATATTTTCACATAAATGGGTTCCTATGGATATATGAATTCGGTCACGACCATATTGAGGCAGTCGGGACTGAATCAGAACAGATATAATGAAGTTCGATTTTTTGACGAATTCTCAAAGGGGTTAGTACACGGGAATTTCATGAAAATTACACCGGGAGGTTTCTTTTGATATTTTCACATAAATGGGTCCCTATGGATATATCAATTTGGTCACGACCATATTTGGGGCAATCGGGACTGAATCGGAGAAGATATAACGAAGTTCGATTTTTTGACGAATTCTCAAAGGGGTTAAGTACACGGGAATTTCTTGAAAATATCCCCGGCAGATTATTTTGATATTTTCACATAAATGGGTTCCTATGGATATATGAATTTGGTCACGACCATATTTGGGGAATTCGGGACTGAATCGGAGCAGATATAATGAAGTTCGGTTTTTTGACGAATTCTCAAAAGGGTTAGTACACGGGAATTTCATGAAAATTTCACCGGGAAGTTTCTTTTGATATTTTCACATAAATGGGTCCCTATGGATATATGAATTTGGTCACGACCATATTTGGGGCAATCGGGACTGAATCGGAGCAGATATAACGAAGTTCGAGTTTTTGACGAATTCTCAAAGGGTTAGTACACTGGAATTTCATGAAAATTTCACCGGGAAGTTTCGTTTGATATTTTCACATAAATGGGTCCCTATAGATATATGAATTTGGTCATGACCATATTTGGGGCAGTCGGGACTGAATCGTAGCTGATATAATGAAGTTCGAGTTTTTAACGAATTCTCAAAGGGATTAGTACACGGAAATTTCTTGAAAATATCCCCGGGCAGATTCTTTTAATATTTTCACATAAATGGGTCCCTATGGATATATGAATTTGGTCACGACCATATTTGGGCAGTCGGCACTGAATCGGAGCAGATATAATGAATTTCTATTTTTTGACGAATTCTCAAAGGGGTTAGTACACGGGAATTTCATGAAAATTTCACCGGGAAGTTTCTTTTGATATTTTCACATAAATGGGTCCCTATGGATATATGAATTTGGTCACGACCATATTTGGGGCAATCGGGACTGAATCGGAGCAGATATAACGAAGTTCGAGTTTTTGACGAATTCTCAAGGGGTTAGTACACTGGAATTTCATGAAAATTTCACCGGGAAGTTTCGTTTGATATTTTCACATAAATGGGTCCCTATAGATATATGAATTTGGTCATGACCATATTTGGGGCAGTCGGGACTGAATCGTAGCTGATATAATGAAGTTCGAGTTTTTACGAATTCTCAAAGGGGTTAGTACACGGAAATTTCTTGAAAATATCCCCGGGCAGATTCTTTTCATATTTCACATAAATGGGTCCCTATGGATATTGAATTTGGTCACGACCATATTTGGGGCAATCGGGACTGAATCGGAGCAGATATAACGAAGTTCGAGTTTTTGACGAATTCTCAAAGGGGTTAGTACACTGGAATTTCATGAAAATTTCACCGGGAAGTTTCGCTTGATATTTTCACATAAATGGGTCCCTATAGATATATGAATTTGGTCATGACCATATTTGGGGCAGTCGGGACTGAATCGTAGCTGATATAATGAAGTTCGAGTTTTTACGAATTCTCAAAGGGGTTAGTACACGGAAATTTCTTGAAAATATCCCGGGCAGATTCTTTTCATATTTTCACATAAATGGGTCCCTATGGATATATGAATTTGGTCACGACCATATTTGGGGCAGTCGGCACTGAATCGGAGCAGATATAATGAATTTCTATTTTTTGACGAATTCTCAAAGGGGTTAGTACACGGGAATTTCATGAAAATTTCACCGGGAAGTTTCTTATGATATTTTCACATAAATGGGTCCCTATTGATATATGAATTTGGTCACGACCATATTTGGGGCAATCGGGACTGAATCGGAGCAGATATAACGAAGTTCGAGTTTTTGACGAGTTCTCAAGGGGTTAGTACACTGGAATTTCATGAAAATTTCACCGGGAAGTTTCGTTTGATATTTCACATAAATGGGTCCCTATAGATATATGAATTTGGTCATGACCATATTTGGGGCAGTCGGGACTGAATCGTAGCTGATATAATGAAGTTCGAGTTTTTAACGAATTCCCAAAGGGGTTAGTACACGGGAATTTCTTGAAAATATCCCCAGGCAGATTCTTTTGATATTTTCACATAAATGGGTTCCTATGGATATATGAATTCGGTCACGACCATATTTGAGGCAGTCGGGACTGAATCAGAACAGATATAATGAAGTTCGATTTTTTGACGAATTCTCAAAGGGGTTAGTACAACGGGAATTTCATGAAAATTTCACCGGGAAGTTTCTTTTGATATTCTCACATAAATGGGTCCCTATGGATATATGAATTTGGTCACGACCATATTTGGGGCAATCGGGACTGAATCGGAGCAGATATAACGAAGTTCGAGTTTTTGACGAGTTCTCAAAGGGGAAAGTACACTGGAATTTCATGAAAATTTCACCGGGAAGTTTCGTTTAATATTTTCACATAAATGGGTCCCTAAGGATATATGAATTTGGTCACGACCATATTTGGGGCAATCGGGACTGAATCGGAGCAGGTATAACGAAATTCGAGTTTTTGACGAATTCTCAAAGGGGTTAAGTACACGGGAATTTCTTGAAATATCCCCCGGGCAGATTTTTTGTGATATTTTCACATAAATGGGTTCCTATGGATATATGAATTTGGTCACGACCATATTTGGGGCATTCGGGACTGAATCGGAGCAGATATATTGAAGTTCGGTTTTTTGACGAATTCTCAAAAGGGTTAGTACACGGGAATTTCATGAAATTTCACCGGGAAGTTTCTTTTGTTATTTTCACATAAATGGGTCCCTATGGATATATGAATTGGTCACGACCATATTTGGGGCAATCGGGACTGAATCGGAGCAGATATAACGAAGTTCGAGTTTTTGACGAATTCTCAAAGGGGTTAGTACCTTGGAATTCATGAAAATTTCACCGGGAAGTTTCGTTTGATATTTTCACATAAATGGGTCCCTATAGATATATGAATTTGGTCATGACCATATTTGGGGCAGTCGGGACTGAATCGTAGCTGATATAATGAATTTCGAGTTTTTAACGAATTCTCAAAGGGGTTAGTACACGGAAATTTCTTGAAAATATCCCCAGGCAGATTCTTTTGATATTTCACATAATGGGTTCCAATGGAGATATGAATTTGGGTCACGACCATATTTGAGGCAGTCGGGGACTGAATCAGAGTAGATATAATGAGTTCGATTTTTGACGAATTCTCAAAGGGGTTAGTACACGGGAATTTCATGAAAATTACACCGGGAAGTTTTTTGGATATTTTCACATAATGGGTCCCTAAGGATATGTGAATTTGGTCACGACCATATTTGGGGAAGTCGGAAATGAATCGGAGTAGATATAATGAAGTTCGACTTTTGACGAATTCTCAAAGGGGTTAGTACACGGGAATTTCTGTGAAATTTCACCGGGAAGTTCTTTTGATATTCTCACATAAATGGGTCCCTATGGATATATGACATTTGGTCCACGACCATATTTGGGGCAGTCGGGACTGAATCGGAGCAGATATAATGAAGTTCTATTTTTGACGAATTCTCAAAGGGGTTTAGTACACGGGAATTTCTTGAAAATATCCCCGGGCAGATTCTTTTGATATTTTCACATAAATGGGTTCCTATGGATATATGAATTTGGTCACGACCATATTTGAGGGCAGTCAGGACTGAATCAGAACAGATATAATGAAGTTCGAGTTTTTTGACGAATTCTGAAAGGGGTTAGTACACGGGAATTTCATGAAAATTACACCGGGAGGTTTCTTTTGATATTTTCACATAAATGGGTCCCTATGGATATATGAATTTGGTCACGACCATATTTGGGGCAGTCGGCACTGAATCGGAGCAGATATAATGAAGTTCTATTTTTTGACGAATTCTCAAATGGGTTAGTACACGGGAATTTCATGAAAATTTCACCGGGAAGTTTCTTTTGATATTTTCACATAAATGGGTCCCTATGGATATATGAATTTGGTCACGACCATATTTGGTGCAATCGGACTGAATCGGAGCAGATATAACGAAGTTCGAGTTTTTGACGAGTTCTCAAAGGGGTTAGTACACTGGAATTTCATGAAAAATTTTCACCGGGAAGTTTCGTTTGATATTTTCACATAAATGGGTCCCTATAGATATATAATTTGGTCATGACCATATTTGGGGCAGTCGGGACTGAATCGTAGCTGATATAATGAAGTTCGAGTTTTTAACGAATTCTTAAAGGGGTTAGTACACGAGAATTTCTTGAAAAAATCCCCGGCAGATTCTTTTGATATTTTCACATAAATGGGTTCCTATGGATATATGAATTTGGTCACGACCATATTTGAGGCAGTCAGGACTGAATCAGAACAGATATAATGAAGTTCGATTTTTTGACGAATTCTCAAAGGGGTTAGTACACGAGAATTTCATGAAAATTACACCGGGAAGTTTCTTTTGATATTTTCACATAAATGGGTCCCTATGGATATATGAATTTGGTCACAACCATATTGAGGCAATCGGGACTGAATCGGAGAAGATATAACGAAGTTCGATTTTTTGACGAATTCTCAAAGGGGGTTAGTACACGGGAATTTCATGAAAATTTCACCGGGATGTTTCTTTTGATATTTTCACATAAATGGATCCCTAAGGATATATGAATTTGGTCACGACCATATTTGGGGCAATCGGGACTGAATCGGAGCAGGTATAACGAAATTCGAGTTTTGACGAATTCTCAAAGGGGTTTAAGTACACGGGAATTTCTTGAAAATATCCCCGGGCAGATTCTTTTGATATTTTCACATAAATGGGTTCCTATGGATATATGATTTGGTCACGACCATATTTGGGGAATTCGGACTGAATCGGAGCAGATATAATGAAGTTCGGTTTTTTGACGAATTCTCAAAAGGGTTTAGTACACGGGAATATTCATGAAAATTTCACCGGGAAGTTTCTTTTGATATTTTCACATAAATGGGTCCCTATGGATATATGAATTTGGTCACGACATATTTGGGGCAATCGGGACTGAATCGGAGCAGATATAACGAAGTTCGAGTTTTTGACGAATTCTCAAAGGGTTAGTACACTGGAATTTCATGAAAATTTCACCGGGAAGTTTCGTTTGATATTTTCACATAAATGGGTCCCTATAGATATATGAATTTGGTCATGACCATATTTGGGGCAGTCGGGACTGAATCGTAGCTGATATAATGAAGTTCGAGTTTTTAACGAATTCTTAAAGGGGTTAGTACACGGGAATTTCTTGAAATTATCCCCGGGCAGATTCTTTTGATATTTTCACATAAATGGGTTCCTATGGATATATGAATTTGGTCACGACCATATTTGAGGCTGTCGGGACTGAATCAGAACAGATATAATGAAGTTCGATTTTTTGACGAATTCTCAAAGGGGTTAGTACACGGGAATTTCATGGAAAATTACACCGGGGAAGTTTCTTTGATATTTTCACATAAATGGGTCCCTATGGATATATGAATTTGGTCACAACCATATTTGAGGCAATCGGGGACTGAATCGGAGAAGATATAACGAAGTTCGATTTTTTGACGAATTCTCAAAGGGGTTAGTACACGGGAATTTCATGAAAATTTCACCGGGAAGTTTCTTTGATATTTTCACATAAATGGGTCCCTAAGGATATATGAATTTGGTCACGACCATATTTGGGGCAATCGGGACTGAATCGGAGCAGATATAATGAAGTTCGAGTTTTTGACGAATTCTCAAAGGGGTTAGTACACGGGAATTTCTTGAAAATATCCCCGGGCAGATTCTTTTGATATTTTCACATAAATGGGTTCCTATGGATATATGAATTTGGTCACGACCATATTTGGGGCATCGGGACTGAATCGGAGCAGATATAATGAAGTTCGGTTTTTTGACGAATTCTCAAAGGGGTTAGTACACGGGAATTTCATGAAAATTTCACCGGGAAGTTTCTTTTGATATTTTCACATAAATGGGTCCCTATGGATATATGAATTTGGTCACGACCATATTTGGGGCAATCGGGACTGAATCGGAGCAGATATAACGAAGTTCGAGTTTTTGACGAATTCTCAAAGGGTTAGTACACGGGAATTTCATGAAAATTTCACCGGGAAGTTTCTTTTGATATTTTCACATAAATGGGTCCCTATAGATATATGAATTTGGTCACGACCATATTTGGGGCAGTCGGGACTGAATCGTAGCAGATATAATGAAGTTCGAGTTTTTGACGAATTCTCAAAGGGGTTAGTACACGGGAATTTCTTGAAAATATCCCCGGGCAGATTCTTTTGATATTTTCACATAAATGGGTTCCTATGGATATATGAATTTGGTCACGACCATATTTGGGGCAGTCGGGACTGAATCAGAACAGATATAATGAAGTTCGATTTTTTGACGAATTCTCAAAGGGGTTAGTACACGGGAATTTCATGAAAATTACACCGGGAAGTTTCTTTTGATATTTTCACATAAATGGGTCCCTATGGATATATGAATTTGGTCACGACCATATTTGGGGCAATCGGGACTGAATCGGAGCAGATATAACGAAGTTCGATTTTTTGACGAATTCTCAAAGGGGTTAGTACACGGGAATTTCATGAAAATTTCACCGGGAAGTTTCTTTTGATATTTTCACATAAATGGGTCCCTATGGATATATGAATTTGGTCACGACCATATTTGGGGCAATCGGGACTGAATCGGAGCAGATATAAGAAGTTCGAGTTTTTGACGAATTCTCAAAGGGGTTAGTACACGGGAATTTCTTGAAAATATCCCGGGCAGATTCTTTTGATATTTTCACATAAATGGGTTCCTATGGATATATGAATTTGGTCACGACCATATTTGGGGCAGTCGGGACTGAATCGGAGCAGATATAATGAAGTTCGGTTTTTTGACGAATTCTCAAAGGGTTAGTACACGGGAATTTCATGAAAATTTCACCGGGAAGTTTCTTTTGATATTTTCACATAAATGGGTCCCTATGGATATATGAATTTGGTCACGACCATATTTGGGGCAATCGGGACTGAATCGGAGCAGATATAACGAAGTTCGAGTTTTTTGACGAATTCTCAAAGGGTTAGTACACGGAATTTCATGAAAATTCACCGGGAAGTTTCTTTTGATATTTTCACATAAATGGGTCCCTATGGATATATGAATTTGGTCACGACCATATTTGGGGCATCGGGACTGAATCGGAGCAGATATAATGAAGTTCGATTTTTTGACGAATTCTCAAAGGGGTTAGTACACGGGAATTTCATGAAAATTCACCGGGAAGTTTTTTTGATATTTTCACATAAATGGGTCCCTAAGGATATATGATTTGGTCACGACCATATTTGGGGCAATCGGGACTGAATCGGAGCAGATATAATGAAGTTCGAGTTTTTGACGAATTCTCAAAGGGGTTAGTACACGGGAATTTCATGAAAATACCCGGGCAGATTTTTTTGATATTTTCACATAAATGGGTCCTATGGATATATGAATTTGGTCACGACCATATTTGGGGCATCGGGACTGAATCGGAGCAGATATAATGAAGTTCGGTTTTTTGACGAATTCTCAAAGGGGTTAGTACACGGGAATTTCATGAAAATTTCACCGGGAAGTTTCTTTTGATATTTTCACATAAATGGGTCCCTATGGATATATGAATTTGGTCACGACCATATTTGGGGCAATCGGGACTGAATCGGAGCAGATATAACGAAGTTCGAGTTTTTGACGAATTCTCAAAGGGGTTAGTACACGGGAATTTCATGAAAATTTCACCGGGAAGTTTCTTTTGATATTTTCACATAAATGGGTCCCTATGGATATATGAATTTGGTCACGACCATATTTGGGGCAGTCGGGACTGAATCGGAGCAGATATAATGAAGTTCGAGTTTTTGACGAATTCTCAAAGGGGTTAGTACACGGGAATTTCTTGAAAATATCACCGGGCAGATTCTTTTGATATTTTCACATAAATGGGTCCTATGGATATATGAATTTGGTCACGACCATATTTGGGGCAGTCGGGACTGAATCGGAGCAGATATCGAAGTTCGATTTTTTGACGAATTCTCAAAGGGGTTAGTACACGGGAATTTCATGAAATTTCGGGAAATTTCTTTTTGATATTTTCACATAAATGGGTCCTATGGATATATGAATTTGGTCACGACCATATTTGGGGCAGTCGGGACTGAATCGGAGAAGATATAACGAAGTTCGATTTTTTGACGAATTCTCAAAGGGGTTAGTACACGGGAATTTCATGAAAATTTCACCGGGAGGTTTCTTTTGATATTTTCACATAAATGGGTCCTATGGATATATGAATTTGGTCACGACCATATTTGGGGCATCGGGACTGAATCGGAGCAGATATAACGAAGTTCGAGTTTTTGACGAATTCTCAAAGGGGTTAGTACACGGGAATTTCATGAAAATTTCACCGGGAAGTTTCTTTTGATATTTTCACATAAATGGGTCCCTATGGATATATGAATTTGGTCACGACCATATTTGGGGCAGTCGGGACTGAATCGGAGCAGATATAAGAAGTTCGAGTTTTTGACGAATTCTCAAAGGGGTTAGTACACGGGAATTTCATGAAAATTTCACCGGGAAGTTTCTTTTGATATTTTCACATAAATGGGTCCCTATGGATATATGAATTTGGTCACGACCATATTTGGGGCAATCGGGACTGAATCGGAGCAGATATAACGAAGTTCGAGTTTTTGACGAATTCTCAAAGGGTTAGTACACGGGAATTTCTTGAAAATATCCCCGGGCAGATTCTTTTGATATTTTCACATAAATGGGTCCTATGGATATATGAATTTGGTCACGACCATATTGGGGCAGTCGGGACTGAATCGGAGCAGATATAATGAAGTTCGTTTTTTGACGAATTCTCAAAGGGTTAGTACACGGGAATTTCATGAAAATTTCACCGGGAAGTTTCTTTTGATATTTCACATAAATGGGTCCCTATGGATATATGAATTTGGTCACGACCATATTTGGGGCAATCGGGACTGAATCGGAGCAGATATAACGAAGTTCGAGTTTTTTGACGAATTCTCAAAGGGGTTTAGTACACGGGAATTTCATGAAAATTTCACCGGGAAGTTTCTTTTGATATTTTCACATAAATGGGTCCCTATAGATATGAATTTGGTCACGACCATATTTGGGGCAATCGGGACTGAATCGGAGCAGATATAATGAAGTTCGAGTTTTTTAACGAATTCTCAAAGGGGTTAGTACACGGGAAATTTCATGAAAATATCCCAGGGGCAATTCTTTTGATATTTTCACATAAATGGGTTCCCTATGGATATATGAATTGGTCACGACCATATTTGGGGCAGTCGGGACTGAATCGGAGCAGATATAATGAAGTTCGATTTTTTGACGAATTCTCAAAGGGGTTAGTACACGGGAATTTCATGAAAATTTCACCGGGAAGTTTCTTTTGATATTTTCACATAAATGGGTCCATGGATATATGAATTTGGTCACGACCATATTTGGGGCAATCGGGACTGAA